>NC_051182.1:9473968-9659865 GCF_013339695.2 Rhipicephalus sanguineus | reverse complement strand
GGAAAGTTATTTACAGCAATACACACGTATGCACTGATAGCGGCGAAAGAGCGTCGACCGTCGATCAACTGACAGCAGTCCAAGCGCGTCGGCTTTTATACAGGCGCTATGGAACTTTCCAGCAATATCGCTGGTGGCGGCGTTATCTCTCGACAAAGCTGGAACATTCGCGTGCGGCACGCAATCTTAACACAACGATCTACTAAAATCGTGAAGCTTCTCGAACACTGCTTCACGGCCAGCGTCGAGCGTTGATAACCGTCCTTGCTGGTCAAACTCGAATACATCAAAATAAAAGAAGAAGCGGGCGTGGCAATATCGCGAGCCGCTGGCCTCTAACCTAAGCTTTCTTCATCCATCACGCACGCTGGCCCCTCGGTTGGAGCTCGTGCGCATGCAGGGTTGGCACGTGCACTGCGGCTAGCTTCGCTTGTCGTAAGGGGCTGTCGGCGTCTCGCTTGGTTCGGGACGCCTGCAATGCGCAGATTGGTGTGCGTAGCACTCGAGCGGTGGCAGGGTCTGTGGCAATATGAAACGCATGTTACATTGCTACAACTCCGGACAGCCAAAACTACAAACACAGTTGGCCTTGGCCCAACACGAAGCTTCGCTCAGAATTCGCATAGGCAGTATCGTAAATCGTCAACGAATTTTTTTGTTCAGGGTTTTAGCACGACTAACAGGATACAACTCTGATAGAGATGCGGGCTTATGAACATTTTAGTGTAAAATGAACTACTGCAAGTGAACTATCCATTTTCATTAATGAGATTTAAGAGACAATCAAGCCAAGGAAAGTATAGGGGATCCTATTTGTATTAATTACGATAGAAACGTGAAGAAATCAAAAGTGAGCGAAAATATAACGTCCATTTCAATTTCTTCAGATTTATGTAACGATTACTATAAATCACATCCGCTCTACTTTCCTTGGCTTCATTGTCTATTAGTTCCAACTTATGTTGTGTCTAAGGAACAAAAACGAGCCCTTAGTATTTTCCCTCCTTTCGTTGTCCATCTTCGTGTTATTTTCTCTATTTCATTCCGTTCGCTATTTTTTTAACCTGTTCTTTATTTTAGTGTTCACTGTTCAACCGCCACGGTTATCTTTGGTTACGGTGCTCGACTGCTGACCAGAAAGTTGCGGGATCGAATCACTGCCGTGGCGGCTGCATTTCGGAAGCGAAATGCTACAGGCCAATGTACTAAAATTTAGGTGCACGCCAGACAACACAAGATGATCAAAATTTCCGGAGCTCTGCACTACCGCGTAGCTCATTATCACATCGCGGTTTTGGGCATTGACATCCCAACAGTTATTATTATTTGTTTTAGGATAACCCTTTTTCCTCTATGTGTGTGTGTGCTACGTGACGTGGAGAACTGGAGTAAACGAGGTGCTATATACACCACAATCTCTCCACAGGAAGCAAGTTATAACAGAACAGAGCAGATCTATATACTTAACACGTCGTTTTTAATTACTAAAATTAGCAGCGAACACCCAATAAGTGGCTCTTTCGAATTAAGTACGTCTATGGAAATATTCCACTAGATGAAAAAAAAAAAGAGCGAGATAGAGTCCCATACATTTACATTAAAGAATGATGGCGCGGACGAAAGCAACAAAAAAGAAAAAAAAAGAAATCGACTGCGACTGCCTTCTTCGTAGACATCAATATTTCGCACAGTTCACCGACCTCGTGAGAAATTCATGCAGCAGCTCCCCGCATCGAGAATAATTACGCCTGGCACGCGAGTCCCTTGGGCCGAAAAAAAAAATTATGGGGTCCAGCGGAACTACGAGAAAGTTGATGACGTCCATGGAGGAAACCGTCCCCAAAGTCCTAATAGCTTTTCTTAAAAACTCGAATAATTCCTAGTTTGAGGCCACCAATGCACGTCTTCCTACTTCTTGGGAAGCGGTACTGTAAACCGCGACACATTAATAAAAATGTTAAGTAGTTCACTTAATATTTTAAATGTAAACATTTCGACAGAAGTCTGTCTGGCTGGGTAGAAGAATTAAGAAGTTGAAATACCTCCAGCCACAAATTCTTGGAGGAAACCCGACGTTTCGAGACCGGCTTGGTCTCTTCTTCAGGGGTGACTGTGCTGATCAGGGGGGCTTCGTCGCAGCTTGTTTTTGGCTCCGCCTTTCTTTTCCCTCACATTCCGGAGGCCGTGCACGTAGATCGGAGGCATTGTTCCGAGGGACCGGTTCACATTCGCAGGTGTGTTCTGGATGTGCCACGACTCGAGTAAGAGCCTCCTTCCCAGATTCCTTTCCGTTTCTATGATGGCAGCGCCCTCGAAGTCAATTTTGTGGTCGTGCTTCTCGCAATGCTCTGCAAGGGCACTGCGTTGCATTTCCATCTTTCTGACGTCGTTTTTGTGTTGGCGCATTCTTTCCAGGAAGCACTTACTCTCGCCTATGTAGCTCGCTGGACAGTCAGCACATGACACTTTGTAGACCACGCCCTGGTGTTGCTCCCGGGATGGTCGATCTTTCGGCCGCGGTAGTAAGCGAGCGAGCGTTGAGGCCGGCTTGTGAACCACCGTGACCCCAGCTTTTCCGAGAACCCTGGCGAGCTGTTCGCTAGTTCCCGGAACATACGGGATGACGACTCGTTGGGCTGGTTTCTTCGATACCATTGTATCCGGTGGGGTGGCCAGCGTGGGAGGAGGGTCGCGTGTGTCGTTCGCAGGTGCGTCTCCGCGGTGGGGAAGCTGATCTCTCGGCATGCGGCGTGCCACACGGCGGATGAAAGCTGTCGTGTATCCGTTCTTTCTTAACTCGGCCACGATCCTCTCTTCTTCTCTCTTTCTCTCTCCTTCTGATGTGCAAATGGCTCTTGCTCGTGAAAAGAGTGCCGACACCACGGAAGCTTTGTGGGCAGTGGGGTGACTCGAGGTGAAATGCAAATACCTGCCGGTGTGCGTTGGTTTTCTGTACACCGAGAAGGTCATGCGTTCGCCTTGTCGTCGTACTAAAACATCGAGGAACGGTAGCGCTCCGTCTTGCTCTCTTTCCACCGTAAACTGGATTGCTTGGTCGACGGAGTTAAGATGTTCGAGGAAGCTGTCTACCGCTGTTCTCTTTATGATGCAGAAGCAGTCGTCCACATACCTCACAAATACTTTTGGCCTTTCAATAAAGGAACGCAGTGCCGCCTCTTCTACGTGCTCCATTGCGAGGTTCGCAGCTGTAACGGAGACGGCTGCTCCCATCGCGGTCCCGTTGGCCTGTCTGTAGAAGTCCCCGTTGACACTAAAGTATGTTCCCTTGAGGCAGTACTCCAGTAGGCGGCACAGCTCATCGGTGCTCAGGCAGGTTCTTTCACTCAGGAGTTCGTCGTCATTCAAAGCTGCCCGTGCGCAAGATACCGCTAGTGTTATGGGCACGCTGGTGAACAGGGACACGACGTCGAACGAGACGAGGCACTCATCACTGCTCACGGTCACTTCCTTCATGCGCTCCACGAAGTGGCTGGCGTTGCGTATGTGGGTTGGTGTTTTTCCCACGAGCGGCGCCAGAGTCCGGTGGAGATATTGGGACAGCGCACGGAGTGGAGAAGATGTAAAATCCACGATCGGACGGAGCGGGATGGTGGGCTTATGGATCTTTGGAAGCCCGTAAAATCCTGGTGCAGAGCCGTTCCTGCAGATGAGCTGGAGATAGATGGCTCTTGCCTCTTGGTGTCCTTTGAAGATATCCGCCAGAAGCTTGTTTAGTTCCCTTTGGACTCTTGGTGTGGGGTCTTTCGTCAGCTTTTCATAGGCCGGGCTTTGGAGCAAATCCTGAACTTTGTCGTCGTACGCCTCCCTATCAAGCAGGACCATCGCGTTGCCTTTGTCGGCCGGGAGGATGACAATCTTTTCATCCTTTCGGAGCGCACGGATCGCATTGCTCTCCTCTCTCGACAGGTTGTGCTCACGGTGTTTTCCTATTTTTGATAGTACACCGATGGCCTTGAGACGGATGTTCTCTCGAATTCCACTGTCGAGTCTCCTGATGCCTTCCTCGGCAGCCGCAATGATCTTTGGTAGTGGCGGACACGTCGTGGTCGTGTTAAAATTGTGTCCCTTTGCCAGCACGTCGTGCTCGGTCGGGGAGAGTTGTCTGGAGGACAAGTTGACGACGAAATTTTCGTTCACCGGACTGCGGTGGCGTTTCCCTTGAAGCGTCGCAAGCTTGCCTTTGTGAGCTGCTTGTTGCTTCCGAGCTGTTGTTGCAGCCACATCCCGCGCGAATTCTTCCAACGACGGAAAGATGTTGGGCAGTCGATGTTGTAGCTGTCGTCGAAGGAAGAACAGGTCTAATTCCTTCTTCTTGATCACGTTGTGGCACTCATGGATTCGGGCTTTGAGCAGGCGTCGTTCAGCTTGTGCGACGATCTTGTTGCCCTCCGCCGTGTGCACCATGCGTTTAAGTTGAAGGCTTCGCGGTATTGCGTTCATCTCCCGGCAGGTCTTCGAGAAGTCGAGATGAGTCCGATAGGTCGTGATGCCTCGTGCTACGTTCACGTAACGCTTTGCGAGAAGAGCTGCCTCTTGACCAAAGTCAGTGCGTAAAGACTTAAATGTAAACATTTCGACAGAAGTCTGTCTGGCTGGGTAGAAGAATTAAGAAGTTGAAATACCTCCAGCCACAAATTCTTGGAGGAAACCCGACGTTTCGAGACCGGCTTGGTCTCTTCTTCAGGGGTGACTGTGCTGATCAGGGGGGCTTCGTCGCAGCTTGTTTTTGGCTCCGCCTTTCTTTTTCCCTCACATTCCGGAGGCCGTGCACGTAGATCGGAGGCATTGTTCCGAGGGACCGGTTCACATTCGCAGGTGTGTTCTGGATGTGCCACGACTCGAGTAAGAGCCTCCTTCCCAGATTCCTTTCCGTTTCTATGATGGCAGCGCCCTCGAAGTCAATTTTGTGGTCGTGCTTCTCGCAATGCTCTGCAAGGGCACTGCGTTGCATTTCCATCTTTCTGACGTCGTTTTTGTGTTGGCGCATTCTTTCCAGGAAGCACTTACTCTCGCCTATGTAGCTCGCTGGACAGTCAGCACATGACACTTTGTAGACCACGCCCTGGTGTTGCTCCCGGGATGGTCGATCTTTCGGCCGCGGTAGTAAGCGAGCGAGCGTTGAGGCCGGCTTGTGAACCACCGTGACCCCAGCTTTTCCGAGAACCCTGGCGAGCTGTTCGCTAGTTCCCGGAACATACGGGATGACGACTCGTTGGGCTGGTTTCTTCGATACCATTGTATCCGGTGGGGTGGCCAGCGTGGGAGGAGGGTCGCGTGTGTCGTTCGCAGGTGCGTCTCCGCGGTGGGGAAGCTGATCTCTCGGCATGCGGCGTGCCACACGGCGGATGAAAGCTGTCGTGTATCCGTTCTTTCTTAACTCGGCCACGATCCTCTCTTCTTCTCTCTTTCTCTCTCCTTCTGATGTGCAAATGGCTCTTGCTCGTGAAAAGAGTGCCGACACCACGGAAGCTTTGTGGGCAGTGGGGTGACTCGAGGTGAAATGCAAATACCTGCCGGTGTGCGTTGGTTTTCTGTACACCGAGAAGGTCATGCGTTCGCCTTGTCGTCGTACTAAAACATCGAGGAACGGTAGCGCTCCGTCTTGCTCTCTTTCCACCGTAAACTGGATTGCTTGGTCGACGGAGTTAAGATGTTCGAGGAAGCTGTCTACCGCTGTTCTCTTTATGATGCAGAAGCAGTCGTCCACATACCTCACAAATACTTTTGGCCTTTCAATAAAGGAACGCAGTGCCGCCTCTTCTACGTGCTCCATTGCGAGGTTCGCAGCTGTAACGGAGACGGCTGCTCCCATCGCGGTCCCGTTGGCCTGTCTGTAGAAGTCCCCGTTGACACTAAAGTATGTTCCCTTGAGGCAGTACTCCAGTAGGCGGCACAGCTCATCGGTGCTCAGGCAGGTTCTTTCACTCAGGAGTTCGTCGTCATTCAAAGCTGCCCGTGCGCAAGATACCGCTAGTGTTATGGGCACGCTGGTGAACAGGGACACGACGTCGAACGAGACGAGGCACTCATCACTGCTCACGGTCACTTCCTTCATGCGCTCCACGAAGTGGCTGGCGTTGCGTATGTGGGTTGGTGTTTTTCCCACGAGCGGCGCCAGAGTCCGGTGGAGATATTGGGACAGCGCACGGAGTGGAGAAGATGTAAAATCCACGATCGGACGGAGCGGGATGGTGGGCTTATGGATCTTTGGAAGCCCGTAAAATCCTGGTGCAGAGCCGTTCCTGCAGATGAGCTGGAGATAGATGGCTCTTGCCTCTTGGTGTCCTTTGAAGATATCCGCCAGAAGCTTGTTTAGTTCCCTTTGGACTCTTGGTGTGGGGTCTTTCGTCAGCTTTTCATAGGCCGGGCTTTGGAGCAAATCCTGAACTTTGTCGTCGTACGCCTCCCTATCAAGCAGGACCATCGCGTTGCCTTTGTCGGCCGGGAGGATGACAATCTTTTCATCCTTTCGGAGCGCACGGATCGCATTGCTCTCCTCTCTCGACAGGTTGTGCTCACGGTGTTTTCCTATTTTTGATAGTACACCGATGGCCTTGAGACGGATGTTCTCTCGAATTCCACTGTCGAGTCTCCTGATGCCTTCCTCGGCAGCCGCAATGATCTTTGGTAGTGGCGGACACGTCGTGGTCGTGTTAAAATTGTGTCCCTTTGCCAGCACGTCGTGCTCGGTCGGGGAGAGTTGTCTGGAGGACAAGTTGACGACGAAATTTTCGTTCACCGGACTGCGGTGGCGTTTCCCTTGAAGCGTCGCAAGCTTGCCTTTGTGAGCTGCTTGTTGCTTCCGAGCTGTTGTTGCAGCCACATCCCGCGCGAATTCTTCCAACGACGGAAAGATGTTGGGCAGTCGATGTTGTAGCTGTCGTCGAAGGAAGAACAGGTCTAATTCCTTCTTCTTGATCACGTTGTGGCACTCATGGATTCGGGCTTTGAGCAGGCGTCGTTCAGCTTGTGCGACGATCTTGTTGCCCTCCGCCGTGTGCACCATGCGTTTAAGTTGAAGGCTTCGCGGTATTGCGTTCATCTCCCGGCAGGTCTTCGAGAAGTCGAGATGAGTCCGATAGGTCGTGATGCCTCGTGCTACGTTCACGTAACGCTTTGCGAGAAGAGCTGCCTCTTGACCAAAGTCAGTGCGTAAAGACTTAAATGTAAACATTTCGACAGAAGTCTGTCTGGCTGGGTAGAAGAATTAAGAAGTTGAAATACCTCCAGCCACAAATTCTTGGAGGAAACCCGACGTTTCGAGACCGGCTTGGTCTCTTCTTCAGGGGTGACTGTGCTGATCAGGGGGGCTTCGTCGCAGCTTGTTTTTGGCTCCGCCTTTCTTTTTCCCTCACATTCCGGAGGCCGTGCACGTAGATCGGAGGCATTGTTCCGAGGGACCGGTTCACATTCGCAGGTGTGTTCTGGATGTGCCACGACTCGAGTAAGAGCCTCCTTCCCAGATTCCTTTCCGTTTCTATGATGGCAGCGCCCTCGAAGTCAATTTTGTGGTCGTGCTTCTCGCAATGCTCTGCAAGGGCACTGCGTTGCATTTCCATCTTTCTGACGTCGTTTTTGTGTTGGCGCATTCTTTCCAGGAAGCACTTACTCTCGCCTATGTAGCTCGCTGGACAGTCAGCACATGACACTTTGTAGACCACGCCCTGGTGTTGCTCCCGGGATGGTCGATCTTTCGGCCGCGGTAGTAAGCGAGCGAGCGTTGAGGCCGGCTTGTGAACCACCGTGACCCCAGCTTTTCCGAGAACCCTGGCGAGCTGTTCGCTAGTTCCCGGAACATACGGGATGACGACTCGTTGGGCTGGTTTCTTCGATACCATTGTATCCGGTGGGGTGGCCAGCGTGGGAGGAGGGTCGCGTGTGTCGTTCGCAGGTGCGTCTCCGCGGTGGGGAAGCTGATCTCTCGGCATGCGGCGTGCCACACGGCGGATGAAAGCTGTCGTGTATCCGTTCTTTCTTAACTCGGCCACGATCCTCTCTTCTTCTCTCTTTCTCTCTCCTTCTGATGTGCAAATGGCTCTTGCTCGTGAAAAGAGTGCCGACACCACGGAAGCTTTGTGGGCAGTGGGGTGACTCGAGGTGAAATGCAAATACCTGCCGGTGTGCGTTGGTTTTCTGTACACCGAGAAGGTCATGCGTTCGCCTTGTCGTCGTACTAAAACATCGAGGAACGGTAGCGCTCCGTCTTGCTCTCTTTCCACCGTAAACTGGATTGCTTGGTCGACGGAGTTAAGATGTTCGAGGAAGCTGTCTACCGCTGTTCTCTTTATGATGCAGAAGCAGTCGTCCACATACCTCACAAATACTTTTGGCCTTTCAATAAAGGAACGCAGTGCCGCCTCTTCTACGTGCTCCATTGCGAGGTTCGCAGCTGTAACGGAGACGGCTGCTCCCATCGCGGTCCCGTTGGCCTGTCTGTAGAAGTCCCCGTTGACACTAAAGTATGTTCCCTTGAGGCAGTACTCCAGTAGGCGGCACAGCTCATCGGTGCTCAGGCAGGTTCTTTCACTCAGGAGTTCGTCGTCATTCAAAGCTGCCCGTGCGCAAGATACCGCTAGTGTTATGGGCACGCTGGTGAACAGGGACACGACGTCGAACGAGACGAGGCACTCATCACTGCTCACGGTCACTTCCTTCATGCGCTCCACGAAGTGGCTGGCGTTGCGTATGTGGGTTGGTGTTTTTCCCACGAGCGGCGCCAGAGTCCGGTGGAGATATTGGGACAGCGCACGGAGTGGAGAAGATGTAAAATCCACGATCGGACGGAGCGGGATGGTGGGCTTATGGATCTTTGGAAGCCCGTAAAATCCTGGTGCAGAGCCGTTCCTGCAGATGAGCTGGAGATAGATGGCTCTTGCCTCTTGGTGTCCTTTGAAGATATCCGCCAGAAGCTTGTTTAGTTCCCTTTGGACTCTTGGTGTGGGGTCTTTCGTCAGCTTTTCATAGGCCGGGCTTTGGAGCAAATCCTGAACTTTGTCGTCGTACGCCTCCCTATCAAGCAGGACCATCGCGTTGCCTTTGTCGGCCGGGAGGATGACAATCTTTTCATCCTTTCGGAGCGCACGGATCGCATTGCTCTCCTCTCTCGACAGGTTGTGCTCACGGTGTTTTCCTATTTTTGATAGTACACCGATGGCCTTGAGACGGATGTTCTCTCGAATTCCACTGTCGAGTCTCCTGATGCCTTCCTCGGCAGCCGCAATGATCTTTGGTAGTGGCGGACACGTCGTGGTCGTGTTAAAATTGTGTCCCTTTGCCAGCACGTCGTGCTCGGTCGGGGAGAGTTGTCTGGAGGACAAGTTGACGACGAAATTTTCGTTCACCGGACTGCGGTGGCGTTTCCCTTGAAGCGTCGCAAGCTTGCCTTTGTGAGCTGCTTGTTGCTTCCGAGCTGTTGTTGCAGCCACATCCCGCGCGAATTCTTCCAACGACGGAAAGATGTTGGGCAGTCGATGTTGTAGCTGTCGTCGAAGGAAGAACAGGTCTAATTCCTTCTTCTTGATCACGTTGTGGCACTCATGGATTCGGGCTTTGAGCAGGCGTCGTTCAGCTTGTGCGACGATCTTGTTGCCCTCCGCCGTGTGCACCATGCGTTTAAGTTGAAGGCTTCGCGGTATTGCGTTCATCTCCCGGCAGGTCTTCGAGAAGTCGAGATGAGTCCGATAGGTCGTGATGCCTCGTGCTACGTTCACGTAACGCTTTGCGAGAAGAGCTGCCTCTTGACCAAAGTCAGTGCGTAAAGACTTAAATGTAAACATTTCGACAGAAGTCTGTCTGGCTGGGTAGAAGAATTAAGAAGTTGAAATACCTCCAGCCACAAATTCTTGGAGGAAACCCGACGTTTCGAGACCGGCTTGGTCTCTTCTTCAGGGGTGACTGTGCTGATCAGGGGGGCTTCGTCGCAGCTTGTTTTTGGCTCCGCCTTTCTTTTTCCCTCACATTCCGGAGGCCGTGCACGTAGATCGGAGGCATTGTTCCGAGGGACCGGTTCACATTCGCAGGTGTGTTCTGGATGTGCCACGACTCGAGTAAGAGCCTCCTTCCCAGATTCCTTTCCGTTTCTATGATGGCAGCGCCCTCGAAGTCAATTTTGTGGTCGTGCTTCTCGCAATGCTCTGCAAGGGCACTGCGTTGCATTTCCATCTTTCTGACGTCGTTTTTGTGTTGGCGCATTCTTTCCAGGAAGCACTTACTCTCGCCTATGTAGCTCGCTGGACAGTCAGCACATGACACTTTGTAGACCACGCCCTGGTGTTGCTCCCGGGATGGTCGATCTTTCGGCCGCGGTAGTAAGCGAGCGAGCGTTGAGGCCGGCTTGTGAACCACCGTGACCCCAGCTTTTCCGAGAACCCTGGCGAGCTGTTCGCTAGTTCCCGGAACATACGGGATGACGACTCGTTGGGCTGGTTTCTTCGATACCATTGTATCCGGTGGGGTGGCCAGCGTGGGAGGAGGGTCGCGTGTGTCGTTCGCAGGTGCGTCTCCGCGGTGGGGAAGCTGATCTCTCGGCATGCGGCGTGCCACACGGCGGATGAAAGCTGTCGTGTATCCGTTCTTTCTTAACTCGGCCACGACCCTCTCTTCTTCTCTCTTTCTCTCTCCTTCTGATGTGCAAATGGCTCTTGCTCGTGAAAAGAGTGCCGACACCACGGAAGCTTTGTGGGCAGTGGGGTGACTCGAGGTGAAATGCAAATACCTGCCGGTGTGCGTTGGTTTTCTGTACACCGAGAAGGTCATGCGTTCGCCTTGTCGTCGTACTAAAACATCGAGGAACGGTAGCGCTCCGTCTTGCTCTCTTTCCACCGTAAACTGGATTGCTTGGTCGACGGAGTTAAGATGTTCGAGGAAGCTGTCTACCGCTGTTCTCTTTATGATGCAGAAGCAGTCGTCCACATACCTCACAAATACTTTTGGCCTTTCAATAAAGGAACGCAGTGCCGCCTCTTCTACGTGCTCCATTGCGAGGTTCGCAGCTGTAACGGAGACGGCTGCTCCCATCGCGGTCCCGTTGGCCTGTCTGTAGAAGTCCCCGTTGACACTAAAGTATGTTCCCTTGAGGCAGTACTCCAGTAGGCGGCACAGCTCATCGGTGCTCAGGCAGGTTCTTTCACTCAGGAGTTCGTCGTCATTCAAAGCTGCCCGTGCGCAAGATACCGCTAGTGTTATGGGCACGCTGGTGAACAGGGACACGACGTCGAACGAGACGAGGCACTCATCACTGCTCACGGTCACTTCCTTCATGCGCTCCACGAAGTGGCTGGCGTTGCGTATGTGGGTTGGTGTTTTTCCCACGAGCGGCGCCAGAGTCCGGTGGAGATATTGGGACAGCGCACGGAGTGGAGAAGATGTAAAATCCACGATCGGACGGAGCGGGATGGTGGGCTTATGGATCTTTGGAAGCCCGTAAAATCCTGGTGCAGAGCCCGTTCCTGCAGATGAGCTGGAGATAGATGGCTCTTGCCTCTTGGTGTCCTTTGAAGATATCCGCCAGAAGCTTGTTTAGTTCCCTTTGGACTCTTGGTGTGGGGTCTTTCGTCAGCTTTTCATAGGCCGGGCTTTGGAGCAAATCCTGAACTTTGTCGTCGTACGCCTCCCTATCAAGCAGGACCATCGCGTTGCCTTTGTCGGCCGGGAGGATGACAATCTTTTCATCCTTTCGGAGCGCACGGATCGCATTGCTCTCCTCTCTCGACAGGTTGTGCTCACGGTGTTTTCCTATTTTTGATAGTACACCGATGGCCTTGAGACGGATGTTCTCTCGAATTCCACTGTCGAGTCTCCTGATGCCTTCCTCGGCAGCCGCAATGATCTTTGGTAGTGGCGGACACGTCGTGGTCGTGTTAAAATTGTGTCCCTTTGCCAGCACGTCGTGCTCGGTCGGGGAGAGTTGTCTGGAGGACAAGTTGACGACGAAATTTTCGTTCACCGGACTGCGGTGGCGTTTCCCTTGAAGCGTCGCAAGCTTGCCTTTGTGAGCTGCTTGTTGCTTCCCCCTCGGAAGCAAAGGAACTAAACAACTCGGCTGATACCTTCAAGGACACCAAGGCCAAGATCAATCTATCTCCAGCTCATCTGCATGAACGGACTCTGGCCACCAGGACTTTAACGGGCTTTCCCAGATCCCATAAGCCCACATCCCGCGCCGGTCGATCCGTGGATTTTAACATCTTTCCACTCCGTGCTCTGTCCCAATATCTCCACCGTCTCTGGCGCCGCTCAAGTGGGAAAAATACCAACCCACATACGCAACGCCAGCCACTTCGTGGAGCGCATGAAGGAATGACCGTTGAGCAGTGATGAGTGCCTCGTTCTCAGTTCCGACCGATCGTTGTCCCTGTGACACTCAGCGTGCCAATAACACTAGCGTGTCTGCGCACGGGCAGCTTTGACATGACGACGAACTCCTGAGTGAAAGAACCTGCCTGAGCACCGATTGAGCTGTGCCGCCTACTGGAGTACTGCCTCAAGGGAACATACTTTAGTGTCAACGGGGACTTCTACAGACAGGCCAACGGGACCGCGATGGGAGCAGCCGTCTCCGTTACAGCTGCGAACCTCGCAATGGAGCACGTAGAAGAGGCGGCACTGCGTTCCTTTATTGAAAGGCCAAAGTATTTGTGAGGTATGTGGACGACTGCTTCTGCATCATAAAGAGAACAGCGGTAGACAGCTTCCTCGAACATCTTAACTCCGTCGACCAAGCAATCCAGTTTACGGTGGAAAGAGAGCAAGACGGAGCGCTACCGTTCCTCGATGTTTTAGTACGACGACAAGGCGAACGCATGACCTTCTCGGTGTACAGAAAACCAACGCACACCGGCAGGTATTTGCATTTCACCTCGAGTCACCCCACTGCCCACAAAGCTTCCGTGGTGTCGGCACTCTTTTCACGAGCAAGAGCCATTTGCACATCAGAAGGAGAGAGAAAGAGAGAAGAAGAGAGGATCGTGGCCGAGTTAAGAAAGAACGGATACACGACAGCTTTCATCCGCCGTGTGGCACGCCGCATGCCGAGAGATCAGCTTCCCCACCGCGGAGACGCACCTGCGAACGACACACGCGACCCTCCTCCCACGCTGGCCACCCCACCGGATACAATGGTATCGAAGAAACCAGCCCAACGAGTCGTCATCCCGTATGTTCCGGGAACTAGCGAACAGCTCGCCAGGGTTCTCGGAAAAGCTGGGGTCACGGTGGTTCACAAGCCGGCCTCAACGCTCGCTCGCTTACTACCGCGGCCGAAAGATCGACCATCCCGGGAGCAACACCAGGGCGTGGTCTACAAAGTGTCATGTGCTGACTGTCCAGCGAGCTACATAGGCGAGAGTAAGTGCTTCCTGGAAAGAATGCGCCAACACAAAAACGACGTCAGAAAGATGGAAATGCAACGCAGTGCCCTTGCAGAGCATTGCGAGAAGCACGACCACAAAATTGACTTCGAGGGCGCTGCCATCATAGAAACGGAAAGGAATCTGGGAAGGAGGCTCTTACTCGAGTCGTGGCACATCCAGAACACACCTGCGAATGTGAACCGGTCCCTCGGAACAATGCCTCCGATCTACGTGCACGGCCTCCGGAATGTGAGGGAAAAAGAAAGGCGGAGCCAAAAACAAGCTGCGACGAAGCCCCCCTGATCAGCACAGTCACCCCTGAAGAAGAGACCAAGCCGGTCTCGAAACGTCGGGTTTCCTCCAAGAATTTGTGGCTGGAGGTATTTCAACTTCTTAATTCTTCTACCCAGCCAGACAGACTTCTGTCGAAATGTTTACATTTAAGTCTTTACGCACTGACTTTGGTCAAGAGGCAGCTCTTCTCGCAAAGCGTTACGTGAACGTAGCACGAGGCATCACGACCTATCGGACTCATCTCGACTTCTCGAAGACCTGCCGGGAGATGAACGCAATACCGCGAAGCCTTCAACTTAAACGCATGGTGCACACGGCGGAGGGCAACAAGATCGTCGCACAAGCTGAACGACGCCTGCTCAAAGCCCGAATCCATGAGTGCCACAACGTGATCAAGAAGAAGGAATTAGACCTGTTCTTCCTTCGACGACAGCTACAACATCGACTGCCCAACATCTTTCCGTCGTTGGAAGAATTCGCGCGGGATGTGGCTGCAACAACAGCTCGGAAGCAACAAGCAGCTCACAAAGGCAAGCTTGCGACGCTTCAAGGGAAACGCCACCGCAGTCCGGTGAACGAAAATTTCGTCGTCAACTTGTCCTCCAGACAACTCTCCCCGACCGAGCACGACGTGCTGGCAAAGGGACACAATTTTAACACGACCACGACGTGTCCGCCACTACCAAAGATCATTGCGGCTGCCGAGGAAGGCATCAGGAGACTCGACAGTGGAATTCGAGAGAACATCCGTCTCAAGGCCATCGGTGTACTATCAAAAATAGGAAAACACCGTGAGCACAACCTGTCGAGAGAGGAGAGCAATGCGATCCGTGCGCTCCGAAAGGATGAAAAGATTGTCATCCTCCCGGCCGACAAAGGCAACGCGATGGTCCTGCTTGATAGGGAGGCGTACGACGACAAAGTTCAGGATTTGCTCCAAAGCCCGGCCTATGAAAAGCTGACGAAAGACCCCACACCAAGAGTCCAAAGGGAACTAAACAAGCTTCTGGCGGATATCTTCAAAGGACACCAAGAGGCAAGAGCCATCTATCTCCAGCTCATCTGCAGGAACGGCTCTGCACCAGGATTTTACGGGCTTCCAAAGATCCATAAGCCCACCATCCCGCTCCGTCCGATCGTGGATTTTACATCTTCTCCACTCCGTGCGCTGTCCCAATATCTCCACCGGACTCTGGCGCCGCTCGTGGGAAAAACACCAACCCACATACGCAACGCCAGCCACTTCGTGGAGCGCATGAAGGAAGTGACCGTGAGCAGTGATGAGTGCCTCGTCTCGTTCGACGTCGTGTCCCTGTTCACCAGCGTGCCCATAACACTAGCGGTATCTTGCGCACGGGCAGCTTTGAATGACGACGAACTCCTGAGTGAAAGAACCTGCCTGAGCACCGATGAGCTGTGCCGCCTACTGGAGTACTGCCTCAAGGGAACATACTTTAGTGTCAACGGGGACTTCTACAGACAGGCCAACGGGACCGCGATGGGAGCAGCCGTCTCCGTTACAGCTGCGAACCTCGCAATGGAGCACGTAGAAGAGGCGGCACTGCGTTCCTTTATTGAAAGGCCAAAAGTATTTGTGAGGTATGTGGACGACTGCTTCTGCATCATAAAGAGAACAGCGGTAGACAGCTTCCTCGAACATCTTAACTCCGTCGACCAAGCAATCCAGTTTACGGTGGAAAGAGAGCAAGACGGAGCGCTACCGTTCCTCGATGTTTTAGTACGACGACAAGGCGAACGCATGACCTTCTCGGTGTACAGAAAACCAACGCACACCGGCAGGTATTTGCATTTCACCTCGAGTCACCCCACTGCCCACAAAGCTTCCGTGGTGTCGGCACTCTTTTCACGAGCAAGAGCCATTTGCACATCAGAAGGAGAGAGAAAGAGAGAAGAAGAGAGGGTCGTGGCCGAGTTAAGAAAGAACGGATACACGACAGCTTTCATCCGCCGTGTGGCACGCCGCATGCCGAGAGATCAGCTTCCCCACCGCGGAGACGCACCTGCGAACGACACACGCGACCCTCCTCCCACGCTGGCCACCCCACCGGATACAATGGTATCGAAGAAACCAGCCCAACGAGTCGTCATCCCGTATGTTCCGGGAACTAGCGAACAGCTCGCCAGGGTTCTCGGAAAAGCTGGGGTCACGGTGGTTCACAAGCCGGCCTCAACGCTCGCTCGCTTACTACCGCGGCCGAAAGATCGACCATCCCGGGAGCAACACCAGGGCGTGGTCTACAAAGTGTCATGTGCTGACTGTCCAGCGAGCTACATAGGCGAGAGTAAGTGCTTCCTGGAAAGAATGCGCCAACACAAAAACGACGTCAGAAAGATGGAAATGCAACGCAGTGCCCTTGCAGAGCATTGCGAGAAGCACGACCACAAAATTGACTTCGAGGGCGCTGCCATCATAGAAACGGAAAGGAATCTGGGAAGGAGGCTCTTACTCGAGTCGTGGCACATCCAGAACACACCTGCGAATGTGAACCGGTCCCTCGGAACAATGCCTCCGATCTACGTGCACGGCCTCCGGAATGTGAGGGAAAAAGAAAGGCGGAGCCAAAAACAAGCTGCGACGAAGCCCCCCTGATCAGCACAGTCACCCCTGAAGAAGAGACCAAGCCGGTCTCGAAACGTCGGGTTTCCTCCAAGAATTTGTGGCTGGAGGTATTTCAACTTCTTAATTCTTCTACCCAGCCAGACAGACTTCTGTCGAAATGTTTACATTTAAGTCTTTACGCACTGACTTTGGTCAAGAGGCAGCTCTTCTCGCAAAGCGTTACGTGAACGTAGCACGAGGCATCACGACCTATCGGACTCATCTCGACTTCTCGAAGACCTGCCGGGAGATGAACGCAATACCGCGAAGCCTTCAACTTAAACGCATGGTGCACACGGCGGAGGGCAACAAGATCGTCGCACAAGCTGAACGACGCCTGCTCAAAGCCCGAATCCATGAGTGCCACAACGTGATCAAGAAGAAGGAATTAGACCTGTTCTTCCTTCGACGACAGCTACAACATCGACTGCCCAACATCTTTCCGTCGTTGGAAGAATTCGCGCGGGATGTGGCTGCAACAACAGCTCGGAAGCAACAAGCAGCTCACAAAGGCAAGCTTGCGACGCTTCAAGGGAAACGCCACCGCAGTCCGGTGAACGAAAATTTCGTCGTCAACTTGTCCTCCAGACAACTCTCCCCGACCGAGCACGACGTGCTGGCAAAGGGACACAATTTTAACACGACCACGACGTGTCCGCCACTACCAAAGATCATTGCGGCTGCCGAGGAAGGCATCAGGAGACTCGACAGTGGAATTCGAGAGAACATCCGTCTCAAGGCCATCGGTGTACTATCAAAAATAGGAAAACACCGTGAGCACAACCTGTCGAGAGAGGAGAGCAATGCGATCCGTGCGCTCCGAAAGGATGAAAAGATTGTCATCCTCCCGGCCGACAAAGGCAACGCGATGGTCCTGCTTGATAGGGAGGCGTACGACGACAAAGTTCAGGATTTGCTCCAAAGCCCGGCCTATGAAAAGCTGACGAAAGACCCCACACCAAGAGTCCAAAGGGAACTAAACAAGCTTCTGGCGGATATCTTCAAAGGACACCAAGAGGCAAGAGCCATCTATCTCCAGCTCATCTGCAGGAACGGGTCTGCACCAGGATTTTACGGGCTTCCAAAGATCCATAAGCCCACCATCCCGCTCCGTCCGATCGTGGATTTTACATCTTCTCCACTCCGTGCGCTGTCCCAATATCTCCACCGGACTCTGGCGCCGCTCGTGGGAAAAACACCAACCCACATACGCAACGCCAGCCACTTCGTGGAGCGCATGAAGGAAGTGACCGTGAGCAGTGATGAGTGCCTCGTCTCGTTCGACGTCGTGTCCCTGTTCACCAGCGTGCCCATAACACTAGCGGTATCTTGCGCACGGGCAGCTTTGAATGACGACGAACTCCTGAGTGAAAGAACCTGCCTGAGCACCGATGAGCTGTGCCGCCTACTGGAGTACTGCCTCAAGGGAACATACTTTAGTGTCAACGGGGACTTCTACAGACAGGCCAACGGGACCGCGATGGGAGCAGCCGTCTCCGTTACAGCTGCGAACCTCGCAATGGAGCACGTAGAAGAGGCGGCACTGCGTTCCTTTATTGAAAGGCCAAAAGTATTTGTGAGGTATGTGGACGACTGCTTCTGCATCATAAAGAGAACAGCGGTAGACAGCTTCCTCGAACATCTTAACTCCGTCGACCAAGCAATCCAGTTTACGGTGGAAAGAGAGCAAGACGGAGCGCTACCGTTCCTCGATGTTTTAGTACGACGACAAGGCGAACGCATGACCTTCTCGGTGTACAGAAAACCAACGCACACCGGCAGGTATTTGCATTTCACCTCGAGTCACCCCACTGCCCACAAAGCTTCCGTGGTGTCGGCACTCTTTTCACGAGCAAGAGCCATTTGCACATCAGAAGGAGAGAGAAAGAGAGAAGAAGAGAGGGTCGTGGCCGAGTTAAGAAAGAACGGATACACGACAGCTTTCATCCGCCGTGTGGCACGCCGCATGCCGAGAGATCAGCTTCCCCACCGCGGAGACGCACCTGCGAACGACACACGCGACCCTCCTCCCACGCTGGCCACCCCACCGGATACAATGGTATCGAAGAAACCAGCCCAACGAGTCGTCATCCCGTATGTTCCGGGAACTAGCGAACAGCTCGCCAGGGTTCTCGGAAAAGCTGGGGTCACGGTGGTTCACAAGCCGGCCTCAACGCTCGCTCGCTTACTACCGCGGCCGAAAGATCGACCATCCCGGGAGCAACACCAGGGCGTGGTCTACAAAGTGTCATGTGCTGACTGTCCAGCGAGCTACATAGGCGAGAGTAAGTGCTTCCTGGAAAGAATGCGCCAACACAAAAACGACGTCAGAAAGATGGAAATGCAACGCAGTGCCCTTGCAGAGCATTGCGAGAAGCACGACCACAAAATTGACTTCGAGGGCGCTGCCATCATAGAAACGGAAAGGAATCTGGGAAGGAGGCTCTTACTCGAGTCGTGGCACATCCAGAACACACCTGCGAATGTGAACCGGTCCCTCGGAACAATGCCTCCGATCTACGTGCACGGCCTCCGGAATGTGAGGGAAAAAGAAAGGCGGAGCCAAAAACAAGCTGCGACGAAGCCCCCCTGATCAGCACAGTCACCCCTGAAGAAGAGACCAAGCCGGTCTCGAAACGTCGGGTTTCCTCCAAGAATTTGTGGCTGGAGGTATTTCAACTTCTTAATTCTTCTACCCAGCCAGACAGACTTCTGTCGAAATGTTTACATTTAAATTCACAGGACAAGTACTGTTTTTAAAATCATCGAAGTAGAAATCGAGCATATCTATAATAGATTTGTCATCAGCACGGGAAAAATTCGGAAATGAATGTGTAATGTTCTCGCGGTAAAAACAGACGTTCGACAAACACAACAGGACAGCTTTGTGGTCAGAAATGCCGTTAGTGACATCACAGGTTATCTGATTTTGAATGGCACCACTTACAAAAAATAAGTCTAAAATTGATCCTACCGTTCTCTGCGCTCTTGTGGGTTTATCTACCATTTGCAACAGGTCAAATGTGAACACAACGACCTACACTGTGTTGCCATCAGCATTCGACGATTTCGATGAGAAGTTTTGCCAATCAACGTTAGGTAAATTGAAGTCGCCGGCCAATATTAAGCGATCGTCCATTCTTACATGACACTGTAAGTATTCCCGCAAGTTTTCAAGGACCGCTGCAGAAGAACCAGGAGGCCTATAAAAAACGCCAAGGACAAAGCGGACTTTGTTTATATACGCTTTACAGAAGACAGCTTCAAAGGATTGTGCATCAGGCATTCTACAAAGTTGTATTGACGATTTGAACAAAATGGCCACACCTCCACCTCACTTCTTCCCCTTCCCCTTGTGTGTCACTTCTTCCCCTTGTCCGGCGTCTTTTTTTTTTACTGGTTTTTGCCTCAACCTCCACCTCTTCTGTCGCGGTCGCCACGAAAGCCCTATAGCCCGGAGGGACGAATTCACTATCAAATATTTCGCTGCTCATCCAGGTCTCTGTGAGCATGGCAACGCCCGCATCATGCGAAAACAGCATGCCCTCAAGTTCTACAGCTTTATTAACAACGCTACGGCAGTTTATGTTTAGGATTTTGAATACGTGACTGTTCTTATTATGTTGTCATTTTTGGCTCTTCGGGAACTTATACCGCTGGTTTTTTGCACTATCCCACCCAAACATATCGCCGTTAATGCTTAACTTATCAAAAACCAGCTTAACTTTAGCACCATTAGTCTTTTCCTGTGAAGCGCTTTCCCATAATTTCTTCCTGACTTCACGAATTTCTTTCGAGTAGCCCTCGCTGACTGCGAATTCTGAACCTTTCAATTTCGGGCATGCCTTCAGTATCGCGGTCTTTTCTCGAAAGTCCTGTAATTTGATGATGGCAGGACGATTCCTGTCAGACTTCCCACCTATTCGGTAGCATCTTTCAATGCCGTTTATCGTAATCCTTAGCCTTTCACTAAAAATATCCTTTATTATTACGGGCGAAGCTCCTTAAGGCGGCACTCGTTCGTCCCTCGTAGTCGTCGTCGTCGTAGTAGTAGCAGTAGTAGTAGTCGTAGTCCGTAACAAGTCTTACGTTTTGACCTCCAAGGTGGTGCCGGTGGGAGATTTTTCCTGTGCGTTGTTGAACAATAAAAAATTCGCAGCGTGCGCGTTAACTAAAAGCCGAATTCTTCTGTCTCTCATTCCCCATTAGCAGCCATTGGCATGTTCCAGTAGGAAACGTTAGTAGAAGTAGAAGTGTAAGTGTTAGCTAAAAGCCGACTTCTTCTGTCTCTCATTCCCATTAGCAGCCATTGTTTACCTCCAAGGTAGTGCCTGGTGAGATTTCTCCTGTGCGTGATTAAACAATAAAAATTTTGTTCAAAACGCCGTTGATTGATGAAATAAGCCAACGAAAGACGCCAGATGTTTTGTAAAAGCAAAACGAAAGAACGCCAGATGTTTCTAAAGCAAAACGAAAAGACGCCAGCTGCTTAACGAAAGACGCCAGATTTTCCGAAAGCAATGGTTTTCTAAACAATGAAAATTCACAGCGTACATGTCAAATTAAAGTGAGCTGCAAGTCGTCATAACTCATCTAACCTTTAGTATAAACGCGCCCGATCTCACGTCGGTGATGATGTACTGGGCAGAATTCACGGAAGATTCACGGTTTACCGATGAACCTCCGCAGCTTCGCCCACTCATCATCATTCACTCCGTGGATATGCTGTGCTTTTTTTTGTCTGTAAGCTCGGCTTCTGTTTCGTTCCCATCTTCTTTTATACCGTAAATAACCAAGTTGTTCCTACGGCTTCTGTTTTCTAACTCGTCAGTCTTAATTAACAGATGTGATACAGTGGTTTCAAGCTTCTGAATAGTTGACTTCATATGGTCTACCTTCTGTCTTCAAGGTACCGGTGGCTGCTACTTCGTTTTCCAAACCTTTGATTCTCTCCGCCAAACCATCAATCTTCTCCTCAAATGCACTCTGTTTTGCAAGAATATCACTGACGTCCGACTTCAGGGTGTTTTGAACTAAGAGGATCTGCTGAAGCATTTCCCTATCACTCATGTTCGGGCCTGGATTAGATTCAATATCGCCACATTTCAAAAGATCTTGTGAAGAAAAAAACGTATGCAAAAAAACGCCAGGCCTGCGCTGAAACCGCAGCACAGTCACAGCGAAAGCTGGAAGAGCGGCGTTTCTAGAGCCCGTTGTAAGCTCTCTTGGGGCTACAATACAAGTAGACTAGAAAGGTACCCACTACGCCATAAATCACAATTTTTTTTGTGAAGATGGGAAGCAACTACTAACCATTAATCATCATTCTGCGGAGAAGCGCGGCACCAGCTACACGTCTGTAAGGCATTATGTCCACTTTGTTGACGCTACGACTGATGACGATGAAGAATTATGGCTCAGCCCTTTGTAATGGGTTGGAAGCTTTAAACGGCCCACCAGTTATGTAATTTGCATTATGTGACGCCCGCTCGCTATTTCCCTCTACCGTCATGCTGTATAACATACGTTGACGTGGGAGAAAGACGGGGGGGGGGCGAAGAACTTTACTGAGACCCCGAGGAAATGGATCATGCGCTCATGGGCTTCCTTGGCAACCAATCCAAGTGCACTTGCGAAGAACCCACTACGCTATAAAGCATTGTAATTTTACTGAGACCCCGAGGAAATGGATCTGCGCTTATAGGCTTCCTTGGCAACCAATACAAGTGCACTTGCGAGGAACCCACTACGCTCTAAATCATTCTAATTTTTGAGAAGTAGGGCAGCAGGCATTATGCCATTTTTCATCATTTTACGGAGATCCGTGGTACCTGCTAAACGCATGTAAGGCATTATACGCACTTTGTTGATGCTGTGCCTGATGACGACGAAGAATTATGGCAGAGATCTTTGTAATGGGTTGGAAGCATTTCACAACCTACTCGTTGCACAAGTCGCATTGTGTGACGCCTGGTTACAGAATTCGCGCTGTACGACGCTTGGTGCTTATTTTACTCTTCTACCACGCTATATTGCATATGCTAATGTGGTTCCTTCCTGACATGAAGCCTGTATATGACCTTTTTGCAAAGCAGTTTCAAGCACCGGCATGGCTCAGAGGTTGAATACTGGGCTCCCACGCAGAGGGCCCAAGTTCGAACCTCGTTCCATCCTGGAATTTTTTTCTTATTTCGTGTTTTTTCTTATTTCGATCGATACTGGTTACGTACACCGGCAGCGGCGGCGGCGGCGGCGGACAACTACGGCGCCAAAAACGGCCGGTGAAATGATCTCATAACAGCTTTCGCTGTAAAACATTCCCTATACGCAGTGGGCAAAGCAGCAGCAGCAAAAAGCGGTCGTCGCTACGATAGCAGTAGGCCGGCAAGTAATCACTAACCTGCGCAATGAAGCAAAATGGGCTCCTGAGGATTGTACTTGCGATGCTGCTGCAAAGCCCACTGGTCGCAGGCGGCGATGGCAGGCTTCTTATAAAGGCGGTAGTGTCTTCGTGGTGTGACGTTGCCCTTGATGGCGCAGTCGCAGACATGATGACGGAAGGTACGACGAGTTCGTCGATCGTGCAAAGATTGCCCGGTGCTGCCACCTCGAAGCCAACATCGCGTGCCCGATTAAAGGGTGTCTGGCTGAGTTCCTTCCAGAGGTACGGTTGCGCGGCCAGCATGATGGCTAGAACCTGCGCAATGAAGCAAAATGGGTTCCTGAGCAATCATGAAACGCATCACTCTTAGAAGAAAGGGCGTCGGGGCACTCCCTTTGTGAGAGTTTTGGCTTGTCCCGCTGGGCACTCCCTTTTCCGGGGTGAAACAACTCCCTCTAGACAGGGAGTGATTCAACGCCTCCTCATGGAGTACAGTACTCCGTCTGCGATAGAGTGAAAGCACTCCTCCGAGGGAGTAAAGCTATCACGTTGAAACAGCTTTGAAATAAAATTAATCGAGTACAGAAAATGGCACATTCATACGCGCACACATTCATGCAACCAAAACACGTAGAGCGCTCGCAACCGAAACGCATACATTGAGGATTTTAGTCTGTCCGGCACCAGAATACCGGGTGTGAACTGCGCATACGCACGCCCGGTAAACATGGCCGCGCCGCTGAAAGCGATTGCCGTCCACCTCGAATCTATCAAGTGGTCGTCGCGCGCTCTGTCGCTCGTTATCTCCGAACTGATGCTTTTATTTGCTTTAGGTTCACGTCCTGAAGCTTCGACAGCAAGGTATTCGTGTCGATTCGGCACCGTTTTCGAGAGCCATACTCAAATAATCAACGATGTAGGCTTAGCGAGCGACAATCCCGGAATCTCGAAGGTCATACATTATGTATCGGTTAGTTGTTTTTATCCTCCATAGCTGGCGCAACTTGACGTGGCGGCAGCTACGGCACAGAAAGCGGCTGCGAATAAGAAAAATTTTGGCACTCGAACAGCGTTTCACGGAATAATTTCTGTAATGCATAGCTCTAGGGGTAATTAGAAAATGGACATCAATGTAAACACGCACATATGACAACACATACAAATCATCGCACACGACACAGGAATCGAACTCATGACCACAAGCACCGAAAGCAGACACTCTAACTACTACGCCACAGAGCCACCGCGTGCTTCGTTGACTTTTCACGGCCTTATATATTTACCAAGTGGTTTGCAACGAGAGGGCGGAGCTTGCTACTTCTTTTTTTGCATCATCGGCGTGTGTTTGCGCGTGGATTAGGTTAGTAAATAGTTAGCGCGGCGCCATGAACTCACGAAGGCCACCGTTAGCACCTTCAGCTCCGACTTCTGTTCGTCGTTTGTCGTGCCGCAAGAGAAATGATAAACGTGTGTTTTTTGTGTGTTCACCATACATCGTGGATGTCTCGCTCGCCCAAAGATTTGCCCATACCGGCGTGAAAAGTACCTTTAGATAGCGAAACTCACGTATGTGTATTCTACGAGCGTGTGCTGTTGGAGCAGTTTTGGTTATTTTTGCCGCGAGCTGCAAGTGTCGGCAGTGCGTTCTCAGCTGTTCGAAGACCATCATATGTCGCATATTTTTGTTACATACGTCGATGTCAGAGTTCCAAGGGTATTTCAGCGTGCACCTATACAAGCATGTGCATTTATTGCGCGTGTAGGTGCTGTTTCGATCTGCACGCAGGGTCAGCGGCACCTCTGAGCAGTTAGACGAATATTTGCGTGATGAGCACTTACGCGCGCTGAAGCACGACATACAGTGCTTCTGAATTAGTCATAGTCAGTATTTATTTGCTTTTATACTCGGAGACTAGCTACCTTTTACTAAGTAACCCTTACTCTTCCGTATCACGCCGTCGTTCAAATGTATGTCGAAGGCGTCCACCAAGGTTAAGCACGATGTCCATTAATTCGCGAGTGACAGGTCTCCCTTAAAATAGAAAAGATAATACTGTTGCGCCTCTGTATTGCGAACGTCCGCGTGTAGTTGGCACTACTCCTGAAGAGATTGTGCAGTACCTATTAAAAAAAAAAAAGGCATTGTATGCCTCAGTGAAACAGCTGTTCTTCAGAAAATAAGGTGTCATTTTAATTAGGATATTTTTGTCACGGCAGGACACAACTTTACTTTTTCGTGATTCAGGACAGGGGCGTAGCCACAAATTTTTTTCGGGGGGGGGGGGGGGTTCAACAATACTTTAGGTATGTTCGTGTGTGCGTTTGTATGTGTGCGTGTATATATACACATGCAAAATTGAAAAATTTCGGGGGGGGGGTTGAACCCCCCCCAACCCCCCCCCCCCTGGCTACGCCCCTGATTCAGGATTACACATAGCACGAACATGAGTGCAGCAGATAAATAAAAACTGAAAAAAGTTGGTGCCATGTGCACTCCTACTACCTCGTGTACCTGTAGTTGATGTCCAAATCTACTATACAAATTATGCGACCATTTATAAATGATCAACCCATCTATGTTCGATCAAAGTTGATCTGTTTCCGTTTACTGCCTGTCGCTTATTTGCACGATGTTTTGCAAGAATCATCGGTTCAACCCATCTGGTAGAACGCAAGCATTATCTGTAGCATACAATGGTTCTCAGGGGGGGGGGGGGGTGTCAGGGAAGCTATTTCTGGGGGTCTGCGAAACGTATCTTCGAAAAACAAAATACGCCTTTTTTGAAGAAACAATATGTCCAATAACAGCGGCCCCCTCCGTTTTTTTTTTGTTTCACCGCATAACGGTTATGCATTGCGGCGGAGCTGACTTGTACCTTCCATGAGATGGCTGTAAAGTTTTTACTGCAATTTTCTACCACCTGTGATTTTCCAGGCTTGCAATTTGAAGAGAAAGCGCAGCGAGAAACAGCTGAAATGTGGCGGCAGATCGCACAACTTAGTGACAAGCTGTCGAGATTGAATTGGCGTGGCACTTTAGTTTGACCATTCTTTGCCACGGAGAAACGCAAGGCACCTATTTCACGCTGCATGTCGTGCTAATTTATAAGCCCCCCCCCCCCCTTACCTCTCACTGCAAGGGGTCCCTCATCACTTCCACCAGTCCACAAGGGGTCTCCAAAACATCCATGGCTGAGAACCACGACCTATATGTCAAAGCCTGAACAATTTCTTTTACATGTACAAGGACTTTTTTGTTTGAATGCATTACAAATTCTTAAAACTTCAAATGATACAACAAATGCTGGTTGTAGTACTTTATTGGAATCAAAACAATAAGATCCACAATGTCAATGTAAATTATACATTTTCATCTACCACAGAACCTATGCTCATTATTGAACAGATGAAACAACATACACAATGCAACTTGAGCACTAAGTCACAGCAGTAAAATATTATGAAAGTATAGTTCAAAAATTCATCACAAAGCACGACATATACACTTCGCAATGCCAGTATGCAAGTACAATCCAAAGAGATGGCATGCACAGCAGTGGCGTAGCCAGGGGTGCACAGCGGGCCTACCCCCCCCCCCCCCTCGAAAATTTTTTTTGCTATGGCATACAGAGCCCAAAATGACAGTTGACCACATCTGCCTGCCCGGCTCCCACTTCAAATCAAGGAGTCGCCCCCCCCCCCCCTCCCGAAAAAAATTTCTGCCTATGCCCCTGATGCACAGAGAACTTGGTGTCTGCTTACACATGAAGGCAACTCGATAAGTAATAAAGGCTTGCAACACTTAGGCATGTTGGTGTACCATTTTTCTGATATACTGCATTAGTTTGCCCTCAGGCATGAAAACATGTTACACATGATTGTGCAGTTCAATTTTTCGTATAAAGACCTGTGGTGTCGACCATAGATCCATTTGCCAAGGTTTGTAAACACAGTCGCCTTTATTCACATATTTTTAAGAAATAATGTAAATTTATAAAGTTAAGCTTGGGAACATGGCATTATTTCGCAACCCTATTCACCGTATTATTATGCATAGGTAGTAGACCAATGGTTACAATATTTAAATGCCAGCTAGTGCCATCCAATTCGACTGGAAAATTGGTTCTTCGTCACCTTCAACAGCTCAACTTATGGCTCGTGCAGAAGTACCACATTGAAAATGAATCCGAATATCATGACAGGAAAGTTACCTCGGAGTTAGGCAATAACATGCTTTGAATTAAAAATTGCCCATCAATACTGGTGGTGGCTTGGCACATTAGAACCAAGGACTGGACATGCCATGAGGTTGAATAAAAATTGAACAGGGAATAAATAATGGCTGTAAAACAGTCAAGAACCATGCTTAGTAAATTAAATGAGTTAACATTCAGCATCTTTTCAAGCCATGTAAAATTTTCAAATGCACACTGTTATTGGAAAGTTTGGACTCAGCACCGTGCATAACACAGTGCAGCAGTCCAAGTGGTGACAATCCTAAATACTGAGAGATGTACAAGATCATCAGTATAGTATACTGTAAGGCACAGGAGTGTTCACGGAAGAGACCGTCTTGTAGACAAACAGGTAGGCCAGAACTGTTGCTGCTTTGCCAAAAGTGTTCAGTCTTCCTGAAAAAGATATCAAGCAAAGAAGTCCATTAAGCTTTCTGCATCCATACAAAATACCCACTTGACTTCTCTTACTGCAGACTTTTCCGAAACAAACACAAAAATACAAAATTAAGAAGCTGCCTAGTATTTTCTTGCGAGATATTCAATGAGTGTGCAGCACACTTTCATTCTTGTAATATCTAGAAAGGCGCAGCATTATAATAAAGAAAGACGAGGCTCATAATTGCTTGTCCATGTTTTGCTGCCATGTTTTTATACACATAGCAAAAGAACAAGGTACAATAGCCAGTGTGCAGTGTTGCTTGTTGTTTTGTGTAAGCAACTCCTATTACAAAAATAATTCATTTATCCTCAAAACTTAGTGCATGTCCTCCCAATTAAATTATTTAAAATCCTAGGCTAGACAGGACAAAATATAGATATATAGTACTTATGAGGCATGCCACAGTGGACAGCCTCGATTTTTCAATTTACATTTAAATATCAAACTCTGTTTATGCCAAAGCAGCATCTAGATGTCTTTCTTACAGCACTTCGGACTAAACCAGCGGTGCACATAGCACCTGCCTGTAAGCACTGCACCATCCTGCTTCTGCCAACTATGAAATGCGTGCACACTGAAAATTTTCTATGCTGCTTACTGCTTGCTATTACTTTAAATCTCCCCTAGCCAACACAAACTAGACAACCAATTAATATAACTATCAAGTGGAAATGAATGTAAAAATTTTCCTAACAGTGATAACTTAAATCACAAGGCGCATGCAGCCCATCCTATGTTAGTCCTGTTGTGACTCACAACAGGACTAACATTTGTGTCGCAAATTGTGAACGGTTTTGAAACTACCAAACACAAAAATAAAGTTAAACACCATAATAACAATGCGCTGGTGAGCTTCAATGTATATCGATGTACATGCCACTTCATTGTTAAGGTAACGCATCACAATACTGACCGTTTGAAGCAAAACGGGAATGCGAGCTAGTTGGCGGGTAATAGGAGAGGTTCAAGTTTAGGTATATATTTTCTGCTGAAGCAATAAAGGTTTCAGTTGTGAGTAAGCGCTCGTGCTGTGCACTTTCTTGTCCTTGTCTTCTTAGCACTGCCGTTATATAAGTACTGACCATTACACCAGGAACACTATGAATCCCTCACAATACAGTCAATATCATGCTACAGGTGTCTATTATCGAGGCACTCCACTGTAAATTCAATATAGTGTTATGGCGTGACAGAGTGCAGGTGCAGATTCTGTACACTGTATCGGATGACTGAGATAAGAGCTACCATGAAATTGGACTCAAAATAGTGATACTCTCAATGTTTCTAATGTATCAATGACTTGCTTCATTAAACACAGGTATGCATTGCACAATTCAGAAATGGATTCTATTTGATCACTCTCTCCTAACGAGATTGCTGCTACCAACCCAGGTTCTGTGAAGCATCCAGATGAGCTTCGAGAGTTCTTATCAAGCTGCTGGTGTCCACAGCTGCATAGCGTTGCATGTGCCATCTTGAGCACCATCTGCAAAGAAAAAAAGAAATGTACAGGTTTTTTGCAGTGACTCACTATTTCATGCTGCACTAAACAGCTGTAAAGCACACCAATACCCAATTCAGATAACCGGCATAAATTCAGTTAGACGTCCATGCATGAAACAATCTTTTAACTCTAAATTTATTATCCTAATGCACTCGAACACCAAGAACTAATTCAGTACATAATACAAAACTGGCAGTGTAGATAAAGCGTTTTTTTTTATCTCAGGGAAAACAGATTCCAGAGCTGTTTCATTGCTGCTCCCGTTTGATGTTAGCATTGAAAGTGCTGCTGTGCTTCTTATGCAAAAGTGAGCTTAGAGACAGACTTTACGAGGCATCATACTCTTCTTTCCTGTTTTGTTCTTTTTCTGTAAAGTTTCTTTTGTATTATCCTTTATTCCTCGTACCCTCTTCCTTTGCACAGCATGGCCAGCCAGTTTAAGAACTGGCTAACGTGCCTGTCTTCCCATCCATTTCTTTCTTTCCTTCCTTCATTTTAAGTCTTGCAGCATTTACATATATACACATCAACTTCAGTAGTGTAGTGTTGCCAACTGCACAAACATTCATAACCTACAGCCAACCTACAGCCAGCATAACCTACAACTATAGCCAACCACAAATTTCACTGCCTGTGCGAGACTAGAAAGAAAATACTTGCAGTTTCAAGTTCACTCCACACCTACCATTTCGTCAAAAACACAGCATTTGAGTTTCTGATAAATTAAGTTGTTTGCCGTGTATCATTCTAATGAAAGAGCTCCAAGCAAAGCAGGATAAAGCACGGAGAAGGTGCACAACAGCACATCCTTTGAGAATTTGTGATAGAATCATCTGGTGATCTGCGTGCCATTGTCTACTGCTTCTGGTGCTGCACTAAACACAATATTTACATTCATCAAGAAGTATGAAGGTAGGAAGCTTACATATGACTTACAGAAGTAAACCATAAGAAATGACGAAAGGTGTTCTGTTCTTGCTGAACATAGCTTTTTTTTTTAACTGTGATAATGTTTAATGGCTGCTTAGCCTTGCTTCAAAGCTTCATAATAGTCTTATGAGAGTCACATTTTTTAAATGATTGTCCCTCTGCCATCAGTATTGCATTGAGCTGACTTGCACTGATGTGACTGAATAAGCCTGGCACACCTCACACATCTTCAACTCGATGAGAATATTCACATGGAATCCAGGAGAGTTCAAGATGTCACTAATTATGTCACAAAATTGTCACTAATTAAGTGACAATATTGTAAAATGCACGTGCTTCACCATAAACGCTGTCACTTAGCAGACAACTTTCACATAATATGGCCATAATCATATCTCTGCAGCATAATTTATTCGCTCCAGTCCAACCTAATGACGTAATTACCCTATGGTATGCTGTTTTTTTTTTTTGTTTAGAGACGAACAAAGTGCGCAATGCAAAATTGTTATCGAAAAGTATTCCCACTTACTAATATTAGGGAGTTTTGGAATAGCGTACGCCAAGCCCGTAGCCACAGGGGAAGGGGGGGGGGAGGGAAATTCTGATGGAGGGGGGTGTTTTACCGAAAATGAATTATGAAAATAGGCGTTTTTCTAAAAAAGTGAAGGGCGCAACGAAGGGCCCCGGAAGTTTCGCCCATCTGTTTTTCTTTAACGTGCACTGACATCGCAGAGTACACAGGCGTTTAGCGTTTCGCCTCCACCGAAATGCTACCGCCGCGGCCGAGATCGAATTTCGGGTCGGCGGCCGAGCACCGCAACCATCGTACAACCGAGGCTGACAACTACAGCTGATTCAAATGAAAACAAAAGTTGCCCTTAATGCACACATGACGGAATGATAACCGCGGCCTCTCGCTTGTTTATATTTTCTGAAAGCACGCTGCCGCTGCCACATTCACGCTGCCGCATTCACGCTTTATGGCAAGCAAAGAAATTGTATAGCACAAATTGTCTTCATTGAGGCGTACCCGCTCTTCGATAGAGTGGCCGTGCAAAGCGTGTGCCTTCACAAAAGCTTTTTAAACGCGCATCAGGCATCACACGTATGCGCGTGTAATGCTTTTACATTCTGCTTTTTATTGTACTTTCCACGCGACACACTGTGCAGCACTACACACGTGAGCGCCGCGAAACTGAGAACACAGAAGCACCACTTACCGTTCGCATTTCCGACTGTGCCTAACCAGGTGCTGGCCGAACACGCATACACGGAGGTGCAAGCACGCTTGAGTCTCCAGACCATCATGAAACCAACACGAACATGCTCACAGTACGGGATGTTGCACTGCCGTCGCTAAATGCCGTTCACGTCCAGCGTTGAGATCACAGTCGCGCACACACAAGACACTGGCACGCACAGCCGACACAGCTGAGCAATTCGGAAACTTCGATGACCGGGCAACGGGAGAAAATGGCGAAGGCAGCGACGGGCGACGGCGAGACTTCGACTTTAGCACGCACGCTTCTCCTCTCCTGGTGTGCGTGTGTCTGTTTTGTTTTTATTTTGTCTTTCCTCGCTCGCGCATGCGTCGGAAGGTTGCGTTATCGTGTTTCTCGACGGCTCATGTAACAGCCCTCCCGTTTAGCGGCCGCTTGAAGGAAGTCGCGTTTATATATATCTGTTATTTTGACGCGATAGCGTCAAAGAGCTCGTCTCGCAGGAATTCCGGTGTCGGCGGCGTCGGCGTCATTGGTTCTGAGCGAAAGAGCAGCGTTGGTTGGTCGTGAGCGAAAATTCGAGGTAGATGCAAAGAGAGAGAGGGCGTTTGCACTTTGGCTTTCCTTGCGGCACTGTGTATATGTCTCCATCGAGAAGCGAAGGCAAGCTATAGCGATTGAGAAGGCGATAGTGTGTGTGTGCGTGTGTGGGTACATGCGTGTGTACGAATATCGCTCTCGCGTTTTAAAGGCGAAACGTAAGAGTCCCCCCCCCCTTTTTTTTCTTTTTTTTTCTCATGCTCTCTGTCCACAGCATTTTATTGCGTACGCTGCGGCGTGCCGCCTCTAGTCAGTTTATAACTAGGACCTGACTCAGAGTGTGCGTACGTGTGAGTATAATCGCGTACATTTATGATCGCAGATTCTTTGTGCTTGTCAGCGGTTTTCGTCGCGATAAGTTGACGAGGAATGTATCGCCGTCACTTCATCGATTGAGCTACTGCCAAAGATATTAGACTGCACGAACTTTTCTTTACAGCTCCTTATATTTGGAGAGTTGCAAGACTAAAACAAGCTCTGAAACAAGCTCTTATATGGCAAGAGAGTAAAACAACCTTTTACTCTCTCGTGGGATGCGGGAGTGAGACAGGCACTTTACTCTCTTTTGCCAGGAGGAGTGAAAGGCCTTTTCACTCCTCCTGGCCGAACGAGAGTAAAGCGCCTCCCTGAGAGAGAGTATAATGAGATCTGTGGGAGTAACACAGCTCTATAACTCTCACTGCAGGAGTTTCAGTTTTTAGAGTGATGTCATGTATAACATGACTTACATGCCACGCTCATGGTGCACTGACAGACGTTTCCCAAGCTTGATATACACCAAAATTGGCATTGTGCGACCTCACTGTGTGACGAACATAAATAGCAGGAGTTAATATGAAAATCATGAAACGCATGTCGGGTGTAACATGACTTACGTGCCACACTCATGGTGCACTGGCAGACGTTTCCCAAGTTTGATATACACCAAAATTGGCATTGTGCGACCTCACTGTGTGACGAACATAAATTGCAGGAGTTAATATGAAAATCATGAAACGCATGCCATGTATAACATGACTTACATGCCACGCTCATGGTGCACTGGCAGACGTTTCCCAAGCTTTATATACACCAAAAATGGTATTGCGTGACCTCACTGTGTGACGAACATAAATAGCAGGAGTTAATATGAAAATCATGAAACGCATGTCATGTATAACATGACTTACGTGCCACACTCATGGTACACTGGCAGACGTTTCCCAAGCTTGATATACACCAAAATTGGTATTGCGTGACCTCACTGTGTGACGAACATAAATAGCAGGAGTTAATATGAAAATCATGAAACGCATGTCATGTATAACATGACATACGTGCCACACTCATGGTACACTGGCAGACTTTTCCCAAGCTTTATATACACCAAAACTGGTATTGCGTGACCTCACTGTGTGACGAACATAAATAGCAGGAGTTAATGTGAAAATCATGAAACGCATGTCGGGCATAACATGACTTACGTGCCACACTCATGGTACACTGGCAGACGTTTCCCAAGCTTGATATACACCAAAATTGGTATTGCGTGACCTCACTGTGTGACGAACATAAATAGCAGGAGTTGATATGAAAATCATGAAACGCATGCCATGTATAACATGACTTACATGCCACGCTCATGGTGCACTGGCAGACGTTTCCCTAGCTTGATATACACCAAAATTGGTATTGCGCGACCTCACTGTGTGACGAACATAGATAGCAGGAGTTAATATGAAAATCATGAAACGCATGCCATGTATAACATGACTTACGTGCCACGCTCATGGTGCACTGGCAGACGTTTCCCTAGTTTGATATACACCAAAATTGTTATTGTGCGACCTCACTGTGGGACGAACATAAATAGCAAGAGTTAATGTGAAAATCATGAAACGCATGTCGGGTATAACATGACTTACGTGCCACACTCATGGTGCACTGGCAGACGTTTCCCAAGCTTGATATACACCAAAATTGGTATTGCGCGACCTCACTGTGTGACGAACATAAATAGCAGGAGTTAATATGAAAATCATGAAACGCATGCCATGTATAACATGACTTACATGCCACGCTCATGGTGCACTGGCAGACGTTTCCCTAGCTTGATATACACCAAAATTGGTATTGCGCGACCTCGCTGTGTGACGAACATAAATACCGGGAGTTAATATGAAAATCATGAAACGCATGCCATGTATAAGATGACTTACATGCCACGCTCATGGTGCACTGGCAGACGTTTCCTAAGCTTGATATACACCAAAATCGGTATTGTGCGACCTCACTGTGTGACGAACATAAATAGCAGGAGTTAATATGAAAATCATGAAACGCATGTCGGGTGTAACATGACTTACGTGCCACACTCATGGTGCACTGGCAGACGTTTCCCAAGCTTGATATACACCAAAATTGGTATTGTGCGACCTCACTGTGTGACGAACATAAATAGCAGGAGTTAATATGAAAATCATGAAACGCATGTCGGGTGTAACATGACTTACGTGCCACACTCATGGTGCACTGGCAGACGTTTCCCAAGCTTGATATACACCAAAATTGGTATTGTGCGACCTCACTGTGTGACGAACATAAATTGCAGGAGTTAATATGAAAATCATGAAACGCATGTCGGGTATAACATGACTTACGTGCCACACTCATGGTGCACTGGCAGACGTTTCCCAAGCTTGATATACACCAAAATTGGTATTGTGCGACCTCACTGTGTGACGAACATAAATAGCAGGAGTTAATATGAAAATCATGAAACGCATGTCGGGTGTAACATGACTTACGTGCCACACTCATGGTGCACTGGCAGACGTTTCCCAAGCTTGATATACACCAAAATTGGTATTGTGCGACCTCACTGTGTGACGAACATAAATTGCAGGAGTTAATATGAAAATCATGAAACGCATGTCGGGTATAACATGACTTACGTGCCACACTCATGGTGCACTGGCAGACGTTTCCCAAGCTGATATACACCAAAATTGGTATTGTGCGACCTCACTGTGTGACGAACATAAATAGCAGGAGTTAATATGAAAATCATGAAACGCATGTCGGGTGTAACATGACTTACGTGCCACACTCATGGTGCACTGGCAGACGTTTCCCAAGCTTGATATACACCAAAATTGGTATTGTGCGACCTCACTGTGTGACGAACATAAATTGCAGGAGTTAATATGAAAATCATGAAACGCATGTCGGGTATAACATGACTTACGTGCCACACTCATGGTGCACTGGCAGACGTTTCCCAACCTTGATATACACCAAACTTGGTATTGTGCGACCTCACTGTGTGACGAACATAAATAGCAGGAGTTAATATGAAAATCATGAAACGCATGTCGGGTATAACATGACTTACGTGCCACACTCATGGTGCACTGGCAGACGTTTCCCAAGCTTGATATACACCAAAATTGGTATTGTGCGACCTCACTGTGTGACGAACATAAATAGCAGGAGTTAACATGAAAATCATGAAACGCATGTCGGGTGTAACATGACTTACGTGCCACACTCATGGTGCACTGGCAGACGTTTCCCAAGCTTGATATACACCAAAATTGGTATTGTGCGACCTCACTGTGTGACGAACATAAATTGCAGGAGTTAATATGAAAATCATGAAACGCATGTCGGGTATAACATGACTTACGTGCCACACTCATGGTGCACTGGCAGACGTTTCGCTAGCTTGATATACACCAAAATTGGTATTGTGTGACCTCGCTGTGTGACGAACACAAATAGCAGGAGTTAACATGAAAATCATGAAACGCAAGTAATGTATACCATGACTTACGTGCCACGCTCATGGTGCGCTGGCAGACGTTTCCCTAGCTTGACACAGTAAAACCTCGGTGATACGAATCATGAGGGATTACCAAAAATATTCGTATCATCCGAAATTCGTATCACCAGAAAGTATCAAAAATTAGCATACGACAAAAGAAAGTTGGCGTACATTTTCATTTATTCATTTTGAGGGCCGCAGCAAAGTCACGAACAGCTCCGCACGATTGCCAGTGAAGTTTCTAGACGTCAGCAATCATACCTGCACTCGTATATATACGACCTGTGCACGCGTGTGTAATTATTGAACCAAATGTGTTGAGACCCGTGACAGCTGGAGTACTGCGGCAAAAGTGACATAAGGAGCGCTTTGACGCGATAGATGAAGGCCAGAAATTTTCGCAACCGCGGCCCTACGTTATCATTTACATATCGCGGTGGTGTTGGGGATGTTTTTCGAGAGATCTACGGCCGTGCCCGCACAAGTGCGCCCCCAACAGTCGTGCATGTTGACGTTGTGACACCTAGCTCCTTCGCCAAGACCGTCCTTGTTTTTCGGTCCTCGTCCACCTTTCATAGGGTGTCTGATTCAAGAGGGCATCGCTTGCATGGAGGACATGGCTTGTAATCTAAATCTGATGGCACACAGAGGGGCATTAGGGCCTCCAAGATTCGCGCACACAATCTCGGAGGCTACGACGCGTCACTGAAGGTTTATTCTGATCACTGTGTAAGAATAGTATTTTTCTTACAGCGTGATTCTGACCAATTGGCGGCGCGGCGCGTACGCCCGCGCTTGCGTTTATGCGCCTGTACGTGCTTGGCGCGTCTTCCGCGACAGCACCTCTTCGTACCTGGTCGGTAGCGTACGTTCGTATCAAACGTCGTGGGTGAAAATTTGTTCGAAACAACCGTACTCCATTACATTGCTGGCCAATAGGCATTGGCCGGGACCAAAGAAATATTCGTATCATCCAGAAATTCGTATGAGCCATGATTGTATCACCGAGGTTTCACTGTATACACCAAAACTGGTATTGCGCGGCCTCACTGTGTGACGAACATAAATAGCATGAGTTAATGTGAAAATCATGAAACGCAAGTAATGTATACCATGACTTACGTGCCACGCTCATGGTGCGCTGGCGGACGTTTCGCTAGCTTGATATACACCAAAACTGGTATTGCGCGACCTCGCTGTGTGACGAACACAAATAGCAGGAGTTACAGCAAAACTTCTTTGCAGACTAGTTGGTTCATACTTGTAAACTCGCCCTTACTGCGCAACCAGCAGGAAAGAAGGGAGACAGGAAAGAGCGCAGACTACCAACTGTTTATTCTCAGTTCACGAAGCCAATATATAGGCATGCCACGCTGCGCCATCACGATGCGCACGACACCGAGATTCATTTACAACACTGTACCGCGGACAGAGCTGTGAAAAAACACCTCATTTTTACCGAGCGCCACGTTTTTTTGTTGTCACATAATCACGGGGTGTCTATTTTTATCTCTTTACTATTTAATCTTCTTACAACTCTAAGATGGCGCGGACAACATGAAAAGCCACAGTGAAAATTGAAAAGGCCATGGAAAATGACTAAAATTATAAAACAACACTGCTGATATGAGTTAACAGCAGTGAAAGGGAAATTATAGAAGCGTATTTTATAAGACAGTACAATGACAAGTGCATAAGCATGCCGTCGATATCGCTTTCGGACAAAGAAATAGTCTTCTTAAATGGCCATATTTAATTTTCCGAGTAACACTTTGGAAAGGAATTCTTCTGTTAACCTTTTGATGAGGGCTGTGCACTCTTTTCGCCTATTTTGTTTCCCGTATGACGCTTTGTAAAGCTTTTAGACGGTTTTAAGTTGCGAACCTTGGTGCTTTGCCTTATTGGTGTGTTTCATCGTTGTTGCTCTTTGGCTATGAATCATATCAGCAGTGTTGTTTTATAATTTTAGTCATTTTCCATGGCCTTTTCAATTTTCACTGTGGCTTTTCATGTGTTGTCCGCGCCATCTTAGAGTTGTAAAAAGATTAAATAGTAAAGAGATAAAAATAGAGATGTACACCCCGTGATTATGTGACAACAAAAAAACGTGGCGCTCGGTAAAAATGAGGAGTTTTTTCACAGCTCTGTCCGCGGTACAGTGTTGCAAGTGAATCTCGGTGTCGTACGCATCGTGATGGCGCAGCGTGGCATGCCTATATATTGGCTTCGTGAACTGAGAATAAACAGTTGGTAGTCTGCGCTCTTTCCTGTCTCCCTTCTTCTTTCCTGCTGGTTGCGCAGTAAGGGCGCGTTTACAAGCAGGAGTTAACATGAAAATCATGAAACGAAAGTAATGTATACCATGACTTACGTGCCGCGCTCATGGTGCACTGGCGGACGTTTCGCTAGCTTGATATACACCAAAACTGGTATTGCGCGACCTCGCTGTGTGACGAACATAAAGAGCAGGAGTTAATATGAAAATCATGAAACGCATGCCATGTATAACATGACTTACATGCCACGCTCATGGTGCATGGCAGAAGTTTCCCTAGTTTGATATACACCAAAATTGTTATTGTGCGACCTCACTGTGTGACGAACATAAAGAGCAGGAGTTAATGTGAAAATCATGAAACGCATGCCATGTATAACATGACTTACGTGCCACGCTCATGGTGCACTGGCAGACGTTTCCCTAGCTTGATATACACCAAAATTGGTATTGCGCGACCTCACTGTGTGACGAACATAAATAGCATGAGTTAATGTGAAAATCATGAAACGCAAGTAATGTATACCATGACTTACGTGCCACGCTCATGGTGCACTGGCAGACGTTTCCCTAGCTTGATATACACCAAAATTGGCATTGCGCGACCTCACTGTGTGACGAACATAAATAGCATGAGTTAATGTGAAAATCATCAAACGCAAGTAATGTATACCATGACTTACATGCCACGCTCATGGTGCACTGGCAGACGCTTCCCTAGCTTGATATACACCAAAATTGGCATTGCGCGACCTCACTGTGTGACGAACATAAATAGCATGAGTTAATGTGAAAATCATGAAACGCAAGTAATGTATACCATGACTTACGTGCCACGCTCATGGTGCACTGGCAGACGCTTCCCTAGCTTGATGTACACCAAAACTGGTATTGCGCGGCCTCACTGTGTGACGAACATAAATAGCATGAGTTAATGTGAAAATCATGAAACGCAAGTAATGTATACCATGACTTACGTGCCACGCTCATGGTGCACTGGCAGACGTTTCCCTAGCTTGATATACACCAAAAGTGGCATTGCGTGACCTCACTGTGTGACGAACATAAATAGCAGGAGTTAATATGAAAATCATGTCATGTATAACATGGCTTACGTGCCACGCTCATGGTGCACTGGCAGACGTTTCCCTAGCTTGATATACACCAAAATTGGCATTGCGCGACCTCACTGTGTGACGAACATAAATAGCATGAGTTAATGTGAAAATCATGAAACGCAAGTAATGTATACCATGACTTACGTGCCACGCTCATGGTGCACTGGCAGACGCTTCCCTAGCTTGATATACACCAAAACTGGTATTGCGCGGCCTCACTGTGTGACGAACACAAATAGCAGGAGTTAATATGAAAATCATGAAACGCATGCCATGTATAACATGACTTACATGCCACGCTCATGGTGCACTGGCGGACGTTTCGCTAGCTTGATATACACCAAAATTGGTATTGCGCGACGGGACTGCGTGATGACCGTAAATAACAGGATTCAATATGACAATCATGACGCGCATGTCATGTACTGCATGATCTAGACGCCACGCTCATGGTGCGCTCGCAGCCGTTTTGTTAGCTGGATATATACCAAAATCAGTGTGCCATGACCTGAGTGCGTGTCGAATATAAATAGCTGATCACGAATCGTATATATGTACCAGAATGCACGTTTCATTAGCATGGCATATACCAGAGTGTACATGCATGCATTCATGGCAAACTTGCGATATATAGTGAACTAGATTTCACGACATGAATGACTTCGTTTGCCTCAATGACAAAGAAGACGATATATGCAGCTGTTTGCTGGCTGCTTTGCATTACTTCGATTTCCACATTGCGTGGGATCTGTCGGCTTTTTTTTTATGTTGGCCTAATGCCTCTACTTCGATGAAATCTCTTACTACAGGGAGAAAAAAAACGTTAATTAATTCTCAGCTCAGTTCTCTGCCCTTTACTGCAGACTGTCCTTAATTTTTCCCAGTATTTATGTTTGCCCTTTCTCTCTAATTTTCTATCTAACCGTCTCTTACTTATTTCAATCGCGAATATGTTCAGCTTTCCATTGTTGTCCCTAAAACCTAAGGCTTCATGTAGGCTCGTGCCCAAACGTACACTTGGGTGGATATGTCCACATTCAATCAGAACATGCTCCGCCGTTTCCTTATCTTCCCCGCAGCATGTGCATTGTTGTTCTCCTTTACTGAATCTCGCTTTATAACTACGCGTTCTAAAGCAACCCGATCTCGCTTCAAACAGTAAAGCGCTTCCCCTTGAATTATCGTAAAATGCCTTCCTCATTATTTCATTTTTGTCCTTTCGGTAGTTACTCAAAGCCAGCTTTTTTTCTCCATAGCTGCCTTCCAGTAAATCCTCTCCGCCTCTCGGACTTTTCGCATAACGCTCTTTGTTGACATATTGCTTACACTACTAGCCGTATATCTACTATTGAGCCTCTTAATTCTTCTTCTCCACTGTGTGTCCACGCTCTTGCTATACAAATAACGGAACACCTTCTCGGCCCATCTACTCTCCTTCATATTGCTTAGCCTTTCTTCAAACCTTAATTTGCTCTGAGCTTCCCTCGCCTCAAAACCTGCCCATCCCATATCGCCCTTTACAGCCTCATTTGTCGTCTGCCCGTGAGCACCCAACGCGAGGCGTCCCACGGTCATTTGATTTACATCCATTCCCGACTGCACCTCAGCCCTCATGCACACTCAAGGAGGTGTAAACCTCCTTGTGCACACCACTGAGTTCCCAAAAGTAAGCACCGGAACTATTACACCTTTCCACAGACCTCGAAGCACCTCGTACCTATTGTATCCCCACAACGGTCTGTGCTTCATTATTGCAGCATTCCTCGTTCCTTTTGCTGCCGAGGCTTTTACAGCAAAAGCTGTTATGATATCACAGCAAGGGCCGTTTTTGGCGCAGTAGTTGTCCGCCGCCGCCGGTGTCCGTAACCACTATCGCTCGAAATAAAAAAAAAGAAATGAGAAAAAATTTCCGAGATGGAACGAGATTCGAACCCGGGCCCTCTGTGTGGGAGCCCAGTATTCTACCTCTGAGCCATGCCGGTGCTTGCAACTGCTTTGTCAAAAGACCCTATGCAGGCTTCATGTCGGGAAGGAACCACATTAACATATGTAATGTAGCGTGGTAGAAGAGTAAAACAACAACTAAGCGTCACATCAGGACGTCTTGAGGAGCTAGTTGGTTCATACTATGCAGGACAATTTGCGCTAAAGTAGAAAGGACAAAAAAAGCACTTTATACTCACCATGTACAGCATGAATAACAGCGGGGACAAAGGACATCCCTGTCTCAGCCCCTTGCTAATCTCAATTGACGTTCTCTTTGCTACTCATTCCTTTCCATTCTATTCAAACTGTATTTTCTCGGTATACCTCCCTCAAAAGCTTTATACAGTCGTCGCCTATGCCCATTCCTTTCAATATATCCCACAAAATTTCCTGATTAACGTTGTCGTATGCCCCAGTGATGTCTAGAAAAGCCACGTACAAAGGCCTATTTTCTATTTTAGATATTTCTATACACTGAGTGAGAACAAACAGGTTAGCGTCTAACCGCCTGTCGACTCGAAATCCGTTCTGAAGTTCTCCCAAAATATATGCCCATGTTTCTATTTTCATTTTTACTGCTTGCATCGCCAAGCTGGATAGTACCGATGTAAGTACCGATGTAATGGTAAAGGTTAGGAGGGTTGCACAGGGGCGTGGCCCGCGAGATGACGCCAGCGTCGAAAAGGCAGCGCGTCCATCTTTGTGATCCCCCTCGCCCTGCCGGCCCGGCAAGCAGTCCTGCGCCTCCTCTATTTTTCAGTGCCTGGGCGAACACTCTCCTCGGGCCGTAGAGCGCGCTCTCCGCGTCCGCTCGCCGCTGCCGCGTGTTGGCGCTGTGCAAGTAGAATAGGGGAAGCTGGCGCTGAACGGCCGCGCGTACCACGAAGCTCACGAATTCGTGTTCGCATCCGAGTTTAATTACATTTGTCCTTCTTGCAGGCTTTCACAGGTACAGGGGGATGGAAAAAAACGTGAACATAGCGGCGCGCTGTTTTTTATCACGCTTTTACCGTGGTGGCAATAAAAAAGTCACAGTTTCGCCGCAACGGCGAAGCAATGAATGCGATAGCAATAAATTGTAATGTAACGCGAAGAACGGAAAGCAGCTCGAAATTGCCAGCGCGTCGCTCGAGCCCAAAGGACGCACGAAAAGAACGCACACAGGACGAGCGCGAACTAATGCGTCACAGCTCCACACTTGAAGCGCACTGCTCAAACATAAAGCAGGACGCACGAAACGAACGAACAGGTACACACAAGACGAGCGCGAACTAATTGTCACAGTTGTTACTTATTTCTGTTTGAACAGCGCGCTCCTTTCGCAAACGCGGCCGCTGCAGCGAGCGAAGCAAAGCACCCCGCCGGCCGCCCCTTCTTTCCTCGAGATAAGCGCACGAAAGCAACCACGCCCTGTAGAGCGAAGAGCAACGGCGTTCGCAGAAGCGGGGCGACGATCTTCAAAGCACGCCACACGCGCGCACGTCGCGCTATCTATGTGGCCACTAAGAAAGCATGCTGAATTACATGGTGTATATAAATAGCTCGCCGTTAGCAGGCTGAAAGACGGTGCTGTCGTCGCCTAACGTCTAACGCGGCGGGCTGCAAAGCGAGAGGTCGCCCGTTCGATTCCGCGCGTCGGAAAGAATTTCTTAATTATTTTTCGTTGTGGCTTTTCTATATATATACATACTTATACATATATGATGAATGACGGCGACGGGGACGGACATTTTCCAGCCGAGACTGTCCATATAATTGCTATCGCAATAAAAGATGCTTCATGAGTCATCCAGGCTATTACCACTTGAAAATAAAAACGAAACAGCAAAGAATGCAGATACCGCATGTTCGCATCTCTTTCCGTCCCCGCTGTACGTATTCCGCAGGCAGTCTGTCAGGCCGTGCTGCCGGTTCAATACTTGCATTCGAGTTTGATAGTATTCGCGTTTTATTTTCTATTTCAGGCTATTCCAACCGCCCCAATGCCTTAGTATGTCATACTGTTGTGTTCCACTCTGCAAATGGAACTGAAAGAAATCACGATTGTCTTTTTTTTATTTCCCTTTATTGACAAAGAAAAAAATCTCACAGGGTCCCTTATGCATTCATCTAAGACTACTGAAAGGCGAAAGCCATCTTCTTTTTCTTCCAGTCAATGTATTGAACATTCGCTGCCTCCCTCCGAGATAGCCCCGCCACGGTGGTCTAGTGGTTATGGCGCTCGACTGCTGACCCGAAGGGCGCGGGATGGAATCCCGGCCGCGGCGGCTGCATTTTCGGTGGAAGCGAAAATGTCTGAGGCCAGTGTACTTAGATTTAGGTGCGCGTTAAAGAACCCCGGGTCGTCAAAATTTCCGGAGCCCTCCACTACGGCGTCTCTCATAATCATATCGTGGTTTTGGGACGTTAAACCGCAGATATTATTATTATCCCTCCGAGATATTTCTGCGCCTAACGTGGCTTTTTTACAGCCTCAAGGATCAGAGGCAGTGCAAGCTTTCTGCACATCAGCGGAGGCATGCACTGCCTCCGTGATCGGCCCATTTTGACCAAGCGAAGATGTAATATGAAGATGTCACGTTATGTGACGTCACGATGATGTCGCAAAATTTTATTCTCTGTGACGTCATATGATGGCGTCATCACGTAATTATGTTTTGCATCACTCGTGCTGACGCCGCCGAAGGTCAATTTTCGCGTTTGATGAGGCATCTAAGGCTTTCGCCTTAATACACTGTTCGGCTGTTCCATGAAATTTCAGCTGCCGCTGGCGTTCGGTAGAGGTGGCTTGCAGTAATTAGGCGGGATAATTGGTCTTCTGATACATCTTCAAACTACACTAGAACATGCAGCCGTCGTTTACGACGCGAAGATTTCATAGAATATAAGAAGCGATGCCTTAAGGATGCAGTGGCGTCACTCTTTGCAGACTACCCTTCACGTTTGCAGCCCAAGGTAACAACTGAACCAAGCATAGCAAGTGTCCCTAAACGTGACCGTGTTGCGTCCGAACAGTCAACGAACGCATGTACGTAGTACCAGTAGCAACGCTGCCTCGCGATCGCCGCCTGCGCTGACATTAGGTCGCAGCGCTGACATTAGGTCCCGAAGCTGAACAGTCGGAGCCCATGGACACCACACGCGCTACCGGCGAAACAACCGACAATCATTATGTACAGTGTCACAATAAATGGGTGAACAAGGCGTAGCAGGCGGCCCCATGCGACAAAAGCGTCCAGGTCGACAGCCATTCGGTCTCTATACTTTGCTCACTACCGAAAAGAGCAAATGGAAGAGAAAAGAAAGATACCTGAGGCTACAACAATCCATCGACAAATACAAAGACGAGCTCAAGCAACTGACAACAGGCAGCGCCATTTTTTACGCCTTTCACATTGGCTCAAGTTGAGAGTCGGCACTACGACTTTATACTTGAACGACAGCGTCCGTTCACACATCGGTCAGTGTTGCAGGAAGCGCGCGGTATATGTAGCTGTTTTTGTTTGTACCACGATTTAACTGGTTTAAGCTTTGAAATGGTCGAATCACTTGGCATAGTTCCTCTTTTTCTGGCACCAGCTGTTGCTTTCTCCCGGTGGCAACAAATGTAATTCTCAAAAGCTTTACGAAGGGAACGGGCGATCACGTATATCCCTGAAAGCAGTCTAGTGACATTTCATGCTATTTAGCGCATGAACTGCAGGCTTGCGTATAGTGTGCTACACCAGTAGACGGTAGCACGTATCAGGGAACTTTAGGCGCCCGTGCTTTCAGTATTAGCTCTTGGCAAATGCTGCTTTCGAAAATCGACTTTCAGACAGTCAAAAACCGACTCTCACTCAAGCAAACGTAACGGTGACAAAACAATTTTTCTCGCATCCCTGGCATGCGCTCTCTGGTATCGGGCTAGCAAACGACGCGCGAGCATAATAATAATAATAATAATAATAATAATAATAATAATAATAATAATAATATCTGGGGTTTAACGTCCCAAAACCACGATATGATTATGAACCACGATATGATTATCCGGAAATTTCGACCACCTGGGGTTCTTTAACGTGCACCTAAATCTAGGTACACGGGCCTCAAACATTTTCGCCTCCATCGAAAATGCAGCCGCGGCGGCCGGGATTCGATCCCGCGACCTTCGGGTCAGCAGTCGAGTGCCATAACCACTAGACGACGCGCGAGCATCTTGATCAAATAGCCGCGCAAGACACATGCCTTCGAATGGGCTGGTTGCCCAGAACGACAAGTGCTTCATGATTCCAGTTTACAAGTGTTCATTATACTCTAAACAACGCGAATACAGCCGAAAACTGAACCATATAGCAGCTTCGAATGCAGCCATGGCATTCGTTTCCGCGAGCGACGACGCGACGGCAGGTCTACTACTGTGGCGGCGCCCGGCGGCTAAAAGCCGCTAACGCCGACGGTGGGTTCCCATTGCGCTCCGCTCCTTCGCCCAGGCACAGAAAAATAGAGGAGGCGCTGAGCAGTCACATGAACGTGGTCACGGGTGCGCGTCCGTGCGAGATACCTGAGGTCCAACAATGGTGAACTGTGCCGTATTTGGTTGGTACAACCACTCCAAAAAGAAGCCTCGTGACGATAACGCGTCTGATGTCGCCTTTTTTTCCATACCTAAAGTTACTGTAAACCAATGCAAGCACACGAAAGACGTCACGCAGCGATGAAGAGTGGAGTGGTTCCGACGCATCAATCGAAAAGACTTGGATGGCTGCCTGTGAGTGTCGAACCTGAAAAAGCGGTGCAACATCAACGTTGGCAGGTGGCCGCTGTGTCATTCAAATAACAACAGCAAAAAACAAAGTAGCATTGGAACAAAACTAGAAAAATTTGGGGAGCTTAAGAGTCGAACGCGACAGTGATACCCTTAGTTTTAACAGTTTTTCAGATGAAAAAACTATTTTTCTTAACCGCACTCGTTTCGAAGCACGATCGCTAGTTCTCTCGTGTTCGTAGGACACGGTAACCTGTTGAGGTCCGGGTGGAATGCGAGTACATGGCCGCTTTTGGTCGATCGGCTAGGATTCAATCAACCGAGACCGTAGGTTATCTCTGGATGCGCAACTGCCTGACGCGCGTCGTTGGGCCCTGCAGCAAACATCATTTTCGATCACAAGCGGCTTGGGCTCAAGCACGATAACGAACTATGCCGCTTGTTCATCCCACAGGTGCTTGCAAACGGTGAAGCCCTTCCGCACAAAGAGAATTCATGAAGCGACACTACCGCGGCGACAAAAATGGTTCGTCCGAGCACTGCGCAAGGGGAATGTGAAGCATGAGAACCACTCACACTTCTGACGACGACGCGGCAGCCGTCTCCGAGGTATCGAACTTGTGGCTGTTGGACCCATCCACTACTCACGTAATTGTGGGCGTCCATCAATTTATAGGCAGTCCCTTGTTCCAAAGCTTGTGCCGTCAACAAGGTAGTCCTTAATGTCCGTGAGCTCGATACGATGATGACACTTCACGTCACGCACAGCTTCAGCGTTGCTGAAGTCGAACGGGTCGATGCCGCCGCAAAGGTGAACCTTATGTTTCTAGTTATTGGGTATAACCATAGGCGTGCGCAGGGTTCCCCATCAGGGGCGGCGAAGGCTCATTGCAGCGCCCCCCACCCTACTAAGTCAATGTATGGAGCAGATTTTGCGCCCCCCCCCCCTCTTAGGTGATTCGGGGGGGGGGGGCGGCTGCCCCCCTGTGCGCACGCCTATGGGTATAACGTTACGCAAAAATTGACACGGACACAAGAAGAGACGTTGCAACACACACGGGCGCAAACTTTCAACAATTTGTTTCGCAGCAGTGTTCCCCTTTTTGTACTTGACGAACATAAATGCGCATGTCCCAAGGAACAACATCAGACACGTGCGCACCCACTCAAAAAAGCAATTCCTTTTGCTGACAATGCTATGGAAGCCTCACTGACGCAACTATCTTTCAATTGTGAGATATTATGGGCTTCTATAATCAATCGCGTGGTTTCATTTCTACTTCTTGCGATTATGATGCACTCATCGAACATAGGCTTCAAGGGCGTAGCCAGGGGGGGGGGGTGGTTCAACCCCCCCCCCCCGAAATTTTTCAGTTTTGCTTGCGCATATATACACGCACACATATAACCGCACGCACAAACATACATAAGGTATGGTTGAACCCCCCCCCCCCCCCCGAAAACAATTTCTGGCTACGCCTCTGATAGGTTTACATCTACAGTCTCTGAAATGGATAGCCAACCAACCACCTGACTGATTTTTAACATTATTCGCGTGTTCGCGCAGCCTGTCGTTAATGCAACGACCTGATTGCCCAACATAATAGCGGTTGCAAGTTAAAGGAATTCGGTACACAATACCTTCATTGTATGCAACATACTTGGTGCGATGCTGCTTACCGCAAAACTTCTTTTCTCTGCCTTTCTTAGTAGTTAATTGGCATAGCTTAGCGAGTTTGTCGGAGGCGGAAAATAACACTTTACAAACGACCCGGTCGGCTACCTTCTTTAAGTTGTGCGATATTTTTGTGAATGTAAGGCAATACCGTGGTTTTCCCTTTTGCTTTTTCTTTCTGGGCTTGTTGTGTCGCATTACTAGCAACCTGTATATTCCTAAGCAGCTATTCGGCAACAGAAACCAACAGCTGTCTCGGGTACCCAACTTCATTTAGATGAGTGCACTGTTGGCTGAAGCTATCAATTTGGTGGGAGCATGATTTGTCTAAGGCGTTCTTGAAATAGAGCCGCGTTGCAAATGAAGTTCTGCTCAGGGGGGTGAAACTTCGCGGTTTTTCTGTCCCGTGACCGCAGCGATCCTAATGTTTGGGGGCTGTACTACCTACGAGCATAAGTGAACGTTGTTGTTTCATTTTATACTTATTACCAGGTTACTTATTAACTCCCGAATTTTTAATACTCAAGTGAACCTAAAGGTTGCAGTTCGAGGTTGCGAAAATACGAGCGCCACCCGCAGTGGAAAAAGGGAACTGTGCCGTCCTATCTCTCACGGCGAAAAAGGGGCGTTTCTTGTCGCGCGCCTATGTATGCTACGGCCTGCGGTGTCCCAAAGGCCGCTTTTACCACCGTAAAGTTTAAGCGAAACTGGCGAAACCTTTGCAAGGTTCAGCGAAACAGACGCATCAATGGATTCGCGCCGTTATCACAAATTGTGCTGTGTTGAGTGGTGTCGAAATTGTTCAGGCCACACCGGCATAAAATTCTTTCGGATCCCGGTGGACGAAAGGTACGATCTGCATGATGCTCGTTTTGTTTTTCTACAATTGCACGGCATATCAGGATGCGGTTGCAGCAGTACCTGTGTAGTTTAATTGAGCATGCACGTGCATTATTTATTTATTACATTCTGATTGTCTGCTCTGCGGCTTGAATTATACTGTACGCTTGAATTTACTGTATGAATGGTACGTTTAGGCAATAAAAGATTCCAACAAACTCTCCTCTTTATCCATGTCTAATTTATGTGTACACGTAAACAAAAACAAAGTCTTACTTAGAATAATTGGTGCAAGAACAGGTGGATGGGCAAACCTTAATCAATCAGAACGCAATGATTACCGTTTTATCATGTGGCGGGTTGCGCAATAGGAAGAAGGTCGCGCACTCGCCATCTGAATACCTTCCACTCGCTCAATTTGGCTTGCTGGTGCATCCCAATTGAATTTGGCGCTAAATCCCCCCCCCCTCCACCACTCGTATCCTCAGTCCTCATCAAGATGGCGTCCCCCAGTGCGTGTCTGCAATGCGCCGCCATGTTTTAGTACCGCCCCCAAACACCAGGCGTTCGTCCGGCGCTGCGAGCGAGTATCGCGTAAGGTCCCTCCATAATTTTTTAGTATCGCGTGCCATGGATGGTATAGGAAGTTTCACTCCCCTGTTCTGCTTCAAGCTTCTGCTTGGTGCTGCGGCACCTTCTCGGCCCGTGGCAAGACAGCAGTTGTGCGATGCGCAGCACAAAAGCTGCTGGCGTTCTTGAGGAACACTCAGCTTAACCAAAGCTCAAGCTCGGCCAGGGGGCGCTGCGTCGCACGCGTTTCGCCGCCTTTCTTGCAAAAACCGGTCGCTTCTCTCCCCGCACCTGCCTTTTGACTGCGCTGTCTCGGTACGTTCACGCACCCTGCACGCGCTGTCCTCTGCTCGCCGTGCACGTGCAGTTTCACGTGTTGCTTGCTCTGAAGGTTTAGAAAGATCGCAGAGATTGGAAAAACGTTTTCACGGTGGGAATCTCACCAGAGGAGGGCGGTTGATCGACCACCTTTGCGGGGCCGAGCAGGTCGTCAAGGATATGCTGTTTGTGCGAGCGCTACGCGCGTGCCGATGCTGAACGGGCTTAATTCTTTGACAAGAATAGGGAGGTGACTGCGCGAGTTCTGTAATTATGTTACCGGTAAAACGCACCTTTCGGCAGTCGTGTCTACTCGGAGCTGTCAGCAAACATCCACCACGCTTTCACGTGCGTTTTCTATTGAAGACTTTTCGATTGCTTGGATGCCAAGTTTGTCGTGCGGCTTTAAATTTATTATGAGCTTAGTGTGAAGAGCATAACTTTACATCTGCCCTGTTGAGTCACTGGCTGCATCGCAATGCGCAGTGTTCAGTTTCGTGGGAGTTTCACTTTTGCCGAGGTTTGCATCGGATGACAACAACGTTGGATCGCAAGTTTAATGCCACCTTGGATTTTTTAGAGGTCCCTTTGACAACATATAATGATACGCGCAAAAAAAAAAATAAATATTTCATGCCCACTTCGACCACGCATGTTTCTTGCAGAGGCGTGTTTCATTTCGAATAATATCGACGCCTGATCACGCATCGTGTTCGCTTATTCGAATGTCGCTTTGGTTGTTTCGACAGCTCGCTTGGCCAGCATCATACTATATATACAGAGGCGTAGCCAAGGGGGGGGGGGGTTTCAAACCCTCCCCGAAATTTTTCAATTTTGCTTGCGTATATGTACACGCACACATACAAACGCACGCACGAACATACATAAAGTATGGTTGGACCCCCCCCCCCCCCCCACGAAAAAAATTTCTGGCTACGCCCCTGATACTATACAATACCCACTGGGATCGCGCATGTTTATGATTATGCAGAGATTTGTGCCCGGTGATAAGTGCATCTGAATTCGCGAAGCCATCGAAAATTTAATTGCCGCCTTGGTTCTTTCTTCAGCTCGTTTCCAAAGCGGCAACTGTATATTGCCGGCGGCTCACGCGCATGCAAGGCTTTTTATTACGTGCCGAACGCATGACATTAATACGAGGCACGCCGTGGTGGGGAACTTCGGATTAATTTCGGCCACCTGGGGTTCTTCAACGTGTACGTAAATCTAAGTACGCCGGTGTTACTGCATTTCGCTCCCATCGAAATGCAGCTGCCATATGCATGAGTCGAACACATGACCACGATCTTATCAGCGCAACACTTCAGCCTGCTAAGCAATCACGGCGTGTCGCATGCAAGGCCAATATAAACGCTCAGTGCAAACATACAGCTTAATTCTGTTTACAGGGAGCCGCGACGGCAAATGTACCGCAATAAGCTTAACTAAACACTTAGTACTCACGGTACGTTATTTAAACTGTGGTGTAATAAGCCCACAGCTCCGCTGCTGTCACATTACAAGTGGTTGACTTGGAAAGCCAGCGCGCAATCTCGAAACGTACAGCTGCTGTCTATTTGTTCTAGCTTCGGTTCACAAACGCACTTCTTTTTCAAATGAGCACGATCATCGCGTTTCTCCCCTTTAATAGTTCGTAATACTGTGTACGACAAAAATTGCTTCAAGGTGACAAGACCGCGAAAGCATCGCCTCTGCTCCTCGCACTGCTTGCATTGGAAACGGTAGAACTCAGTTTTCGGCTGTTCGTCATTTTTAAACTTTTGTGACAGTTCACAATGCAGCAGGACTGCATGCCTGCTTTCGAGTACGACGATGGAACGGCACCCATAGCGTGAAAAATGCGAGATAAAAGCCCCGCGGAGCACGTTCTTCTTGCGCGCAATGGGAAAACCAAGCAAGAGCGACCCGTCCGAGCTACCGGAGCTTTCCCCTCTCTCCGCTAGGGCGGCGGACGGCGCTGCGCAAGCTTGAGCGGCTAAACAAGGAAGCTTTTTTTTTCTTTTTTTTTTCTTCGAGCCTGGTGGCAGACATGTCACCGCCCCGTTTTAAAGGGGACGCTCATAGCATCCATCCATCCATCCATCGTTGGAGGCCTATGGCTCTTTTTATGCATATATGTGCGTTTGTGACTGTACGTACTATTTGTGTGTATATGGTGTATATGTAATCATTGTATATACCATAGTCATCACCCGACACCTGTAGTAGCAAGCCAAGCGACAAACCAGGCTAACTTCTCCGGGAATTTCATTAAAGAATATTATCTCTCTCTCTTGAAGCAGAGATTTATAATTGCCCGCTTGACTAATTTGGAACGCGCGGAGTTATAAGGGAGAATGAGTTTGTTAGCTCGGGGTTCATACCTCCAACACCAATGATTGTCATTAAAAAAGAATCTAATCAGGGGCGTAGCCAGAAATTTTTTTTCGGGGGGGGGGGGGGGGTTCAACCATACTTTATGTATGTTCGTGCGTGTGTTTGTATGTGTGCGTGTATATATACGCAAGCAAAACTGAAAAATTTCGGAGGGGGGGGTTGAACCACCCCCCCTTGACTACGCGACAATCTAATGTCTAAAAACCTCAGGCTTAAGTCTGTGGGCATCTCGTGGGTGATCTGTAAAGGTTTCAGACATTTTTCCGCGATTGACAAAGCCTTTGATGCCTCTGGGTCAAAATCGCTTGAACTGTATTCTAAAAGAAACAGAGCTTCTTCAATTTTATCTGAAATCTACATATATTAAGTGGGAGGACGGCTGCTTTCTTCAGAAGAAGGGTATATGCATTGGCTCCTTCATAGCGATCTATTTTTATCCCAACTGGACAAAACACTGGCAGACGAATTGCTATCTACAATGGTGTGCAAGGGCTTCAGATACGTTGATGATTATATGTTTCTTTTAGAATGCAGTTCAACCGATTTTAACCAAGAGGCATCAAAGGTTTTGTCAATCGCGGAAAAATGTCTGAAACCGTTACAGATCACCCACGAGATGTCCACAGACTCAAGCCTCCGGTTTTTACACATTAGATTCTTTTTTAATGACAATCATTGGTGTTGGAGGTATGAACCCCGAGCTAACAAACTCATTCTCCCTTATAACTCCGCGCATTCCAAATTAGTCAAGCGGGCAATTATAAATCTCTGCTTTAAGAACGCCTTAGACAAATCATGCTCCCACCAAATTGATGATAGCTTCAGCCACCAGTGCACCCGTCTAAATGAAGTTGGGTACCCGAGGCAGTTGCTGATATCTGTTGCCGAAAAGCTGCTTTGGGATATAAAGGTTACTAGTAATGCGACACAACAAGCCCAGAAAGAAAAAGAAAAAGGAAAAACCACGGTATTGCCTTACATTCACAAAATATCGCACAACTTAAAGAAGGTAGCCGACCGGGTCGATGTTAAAGTGTTATTTTCCGCCCCCGATTTACTCGCTAAGCTATGCCAATTAACTAATAAGAAAGGCAGAGAAAAGAAGTTTTGCGGTAAGCAGCATGATTGATCTCATAGAGCTGAAACAAAACTGATTCCCCCGCCTTGCGAACTGCGTGCCCCTTAGTCAAAAAGTGGCCCTTCTCAAAGAAAGCAGCAAGTATGCACCTTATTCATGCGTCCATTAAATCAAGCCACCTGCATTTCCATGGTTTAATCGCATGATCAACGTCTCGCACGCACGTACAGCCACGGGACTAGGCTAGGTACATCTCGCTTGGAGTTTCCTAGGGACAGCACCAAAAAGTGGTCTGGCAACGCGGGCATGTTTTGGTGGCTTTTTAGTCGCTCCCCTAAAGCGCCACCAAAACATGCCCGCGTTGCCAGACCACTTTTGGTGCTGTCCCTAGGAAATTCCAAGCGAGATGTACCTAGCCTAGTCCCGTGGATCTACGTGCGTGTGAGACGTTGATCATGCGATTAAACCATGGAAATGCAGGTGGCTTGATTTAATGGACGCACGAATAAGGTGCATACTTGCTGCTTTCTTTGAGAAGGGCCACTTTTTGACTAAGGGGCACGCAGTTCGCAAGGCGGGGGAATCAGTTTTGTTTCAGATATGAGATCACTGCGCAGGCATAGCCGCAGAGTGCATTAGGTTTCATTTTTGTGTTAACCTTGCTAGCGTATCAAGCGCATTAGTTTACGAAGCTGGTTCTTTTTGGACGACGAAGTTTGAGACATGACCGGAACTTGTTTCGTGGTTATAGAAAAGCCAGCTTTTCCCAAAAGGTGCCTTAGAAAAAACGTTTAGCTCCAATATTCCGCGATATAGACACCGAATAGTCAATATTATTTCTTGTTTTAAGGGAGTGTCTAGCGTTACGTCTACGTAACGGTACGAGCCGTTGCAGTTACGTCTGGACGTAAGAATAACTAGTCTTAAAAGTTACGTCCAGCCTGGCAATACAAAACAGCCCGTTAGACCTACCGAACCGATTGGCCTCATTGGCGCAGCGGCTAGCGTGTCGTGCTCGGAACTGCGAGGACGTTGGTTCGAACCTCGCTGCTGTTTTTTTTTTTTTTTTTGTCTTGTCTCGGGTGTTCTGAAGTCTGTTGCCACAGAAGCGCGACGCGGCTCGTGGATTACGTGCGCCTCCGCCTGCCCCGAAGGGGCAGGCGGAGGCGCACGCAGGCGGAGGCGCGCGGGCTAAACAGCGCGTGGCCGCGACAGCAGCCAGTAGCGCGTGACCGTGACCAGTGGCGCACAGACGGGGGGGGTTTGGGGGGTTGTAACCCCCCCTGAGGCCGACCTGACCCCCCCCCCCCCGTCACTGCTTCACGGTCATTGTCGCCGAGAATCCAGCGTACACGTTCACGGGCCTTTCAGACGTTATTTCAATTCAAGAGGTGGTCTGAGGTCGATTTTCTCTCATTTACTCGAGAAATACGTTGTATTCACCCATATACTCCTAAACTGAAAGAGCGCAAACCGCGTGCTCTGTGGCTCTGCGTTCACTTCCAGTGAAGCGGCTTTGGACGAAAGAAAAGATGCTTTCACGGGTCGTCAGTTTGACCCGTCTTCTTTTCTTGCCCCCTCTGATTATTGCAATAGAGCAAGGAGATATTTCGGAATCTCCGAAACAAGCTATTGTTTTTTTTTTTATTTGTTTGATTCTCGGGGGAAGTCTAAAAGGGGATGTGTACAATGATAATGCGCCGCGTGACTTTGCCACAGACGTCGGTGCACAGTGCATGTGACATGAAAAAGTATTACGTATAGCAGCTCATCCAGCTGTGTACGCAGTGCTACATACATGTTTGTCCAGAACAAGAGTTCGCAGTGTTGTTTACCGTTTGTAACGTTATTATCCGGTTCACACGGGCAAATCTAATGCACTTACCTGCACACATGCAAATTATACCTGGTTCACTGGGACGCTTCTAATGTAATTAGATTAAGATATCAAGTGCCTAAATACCATTAAATTGTCGGTGTCACATGGCTTGATTTAATGGCACTAATGGCGCGACGACGAAATTGCGCAATAAATATATGTTGGTTTTGTCTTGAATGTGCAACTTCTTTCAAATTCTACGTCATAAAACTCATTTTATAGAAATAACAAGCGCTTTCATGTACATTCAATGCCTTACTCGCTATGGAAACGAAACTCGCTTAAGCGTGATGAACATTTCCTGTTGCGATGCCGGTGGCATTCTCGTTACTTTTTTTTAAATCCTTGATATTATAGTGAACACGAATTGTGTCCGTCACGGAGCACCTTTGTTTTCCTTTAAATAGTCAATAACGTACGCTCTCCTTGCCGACAAACGTTCTTTTTTCATCATATAGATGGGCTCTACAAAACCACCCATGTAACACAAAACCTCTAAAAGACGTCTCGAAACGGCTACGGACGGCTATAAACGTCTTGGTTTACGAGAAGATCAAGAATAGATATTTTTGCAAAATAAAGCACAATTGCCTCTCAAATATGCCTGCGTACTGTTTATTACCGTTTTCAACAGCTACGACATAACCAGAGTACATTCTGCCTATGAAACACAAAACCTCCATAAAACGTCTTTAAAACGTTTAAAACCTCCATAAACCTCTATAAAACGTTTTATAGAGCTTTCGTGTTTCGTGGGTGGGGGAAGTGCGCGCGCAACGACTATATAAATGATTCTTCAAATGTTTTGTCCACGAGCGCAAAGACGCCAAAACGGCATGTCTAAAGAGCGGTGACTGTCGCTTTAGTGAAAGAAGAGACGCAGAAAACAAAGCCCTCAAAATAATTGGTTTCGCTCCGCAAGGCGCGTTTCTATCAGCAGTTTAAGCCAAGGCGGCTAAGGCCGCGCAACGCTCGCGCAACAGCGAACGATGGCAGAAATACCTATTGGCAGGAATGTTCACTATAAATATTGAGCAATAGGCGGGATTATTTTGTGAGAACCGTTGTGTCTTTTCTGTTGAATAGTGACGCTGTGCTCAGCTCGGTCAAGTGAAGGGTGAGGCTTGTTTCAGAATACTTGTTCCTTCCTCCCCCTTTCCCCTCTTCCTCCACTAGTTCGCACCAGCCGCCAGTTCGCGGCGGCTGCGGCGGCTCGATCGGCAGCAGAGCTAGGCGACGGCCGGCGGTGATTTGCGTTTTGTGTAGCGTTGTCAGCTTTTGTTTGTGAACGGATTACGGGCTGTTTGGCATCAAGTAACGGTGATCACACTGTCTGTCGCATATTTTCCATCAGTGTTTGGTGAAACAAGCTTTACTGTGCTTTTTGCGACGGTACGTTCGTCGGTACGTTCGTTTCAAGAAGCGATTGTTCTGCTCACCACCTTCGTTGCAGCCAGACAAACAGCTAAGAACGTGTGCACGTTCGGATAGAGTGCTTTTTTCGGTAAGTGCACCTGACCTTTCGTCGTTTTTACTGAAAGGTTTTAGCATTGTGATTAAACTGTGAAGAGTTCTTTGCTAGGTTGAACCGCGTGGTCGAACGCGAAACTATAGTATACGCGCCGGTGCGAATCGTAAGCCAGACTGACTCACCCTATTTTGAGTAATTATGTTTTGCGCGTTACAGCTCGTGGCTCCACGCACGCACGCTAGTGACAGGCCGACATAGTTTAGGCAAGCATGCTTACAACTACGCCGGCCTGTCGCTGACAAAGTGCAAAGCTTCTACCGTAGGCGCCTCGCCTGTAGGTGCGGTTATGATTGATTGTCGTTTCTTAATACATGACAGCATTTTATCATATCTGTAATTGGAAATGTTTCTTTAGAGTGACTTGATGATCTGTTATTTGTTGTAAATCCTACGTAGCTTACTTGCTTTCTCTGTATGCAGCTTTTCTTCACTGCTGTTTGTGCAAGATATTGGGCCTGAGACCACGCCAGCTAATGCGGAAGCCAGTGCAGTTTCTTTGACGAGACTTGGAGTGCATTCATGCAGAATTTTATTTACGTCGCTGCCGTGCCACTCAGCTTCACCTTGTGCGGTCACCTTCCGGCGTGTTTTGTGCCACATTTGGTTGTGCTTTATTCATTAATAAACCGATTTGACAACATCATGGGATAATTTATTGTTGCTGAGAAGCGCGATTATTTATTTGCGCGCCATCCGCTAAACATCATTTATGTAGTACAGTATACGATGTTGATCCCCTGCGTACGTGTTCAAATTTATTATAAACCGATGTCTTTTACATGAAAATTGGATATGCATGGTGTGCTGAAGTAGCCAATAATTCACGCGGCATATATGAGCGACCGCAACAACTTGATTCGGTCCGCAATAAACGCGAGTAAACTCAGCGTCGAAAACTTATATATGCAACAGTGGGGACATGCGTGGGTGAACAGGTATGTACGTGTGTTAGTGATATTGCTTGATTGTTTGGTCACTTGCTCGACGACTGACATAGGAAGTGTGAGAAAAACAGGAAAGTGCTCTCGCGGGAGCTCTTTCGGTCCCTTCAATCTCTATCTTCCTATGGTAGCCGTCAGGCTGCCGACCAAACATCTGCAAAGACAGTTATATTAGTTTATTTTATATTTCGAAAGTCCAAAATTTCGAAAACGGCGAAAAAACAAGAACGTCTATAAAACGTCTTATCTTGCTCTTTTCAAAACGTCTTCTAAAGACGTCAACTAGCGGGACATTAGCACAGCTATCAGACGTCGGATAGACGTCTACGGCTACGGGAATGTCTTGACCAAGACGTCTATTAGCCCTTTTTGATAGCCGTTCAAGACGTCTTTTAGACGGGAAATAGCTTCTTTTGTGTTACATGGGCACGCCCTCTGGATGAAGCTTTTTCATCTAGCGGCCGTGACAAAACACAAAATGAAAATGAAGGCACTCATTCAACGGCAAGCTCTAAAGTATATAGCCACGTGTCACCGCTAAAATGCCCTTTATATTCACGGTCTTACCAATTAGCGCCACTTTTTACGTGCAGACGAGCTCTAACGTAATTCTAATTGGCAGGACCGAACCAAGGTAACTATCGATCCTCCAAAACGAAAAAAAAAAGGAGAAAAGCATTTGAAGCACTTGGGCCCTTCCAGAGACATATGGTGCGTATCTTCTTTTTCTGCCTTATCACAATGCATTAATTTTGCTAAATATGCAAACTTTCTCATAAAGGTTTCACTATTTGGAACCCTTTGCCCATGTCTGTCGCCATGGCAAATATAACAATGAAACACATCGAGGAACAAGCTCTTAATTCATTGCAGCCGCAGTCAAAACTCTTTCACAGATACGTCTCAACGACTGTCATTCGAGCGTCAAGAGGTCATAAGTCACAATTATTCTCTCATCTAAATTTATCCAACGAGTTCACCCTTGAAACAGAAGACTCCCTGTCGTTTTTAGATGCCCTTGTAATTTGCAAATGAAACTGTGCAAACACACCTACACAAGTCGATATTTTCAGTTCACTTTAGAACCCCACAAAAATCCGCAATACATCAGTAGTAAAGATATTAATGCGAAGAGCCGGAACGCACTGCAGCACACAACTTTAGAAAGAAAAACAAGAAAAACGCGATATATTCAGGAAACGCGCCAGGAACGGCTACCCAAAATCTTTTATTCAGGAAGCATTTCGCTTCCAAAAACACAACGACGCAAGCTGATAAATCCAGTAACAGGTGTCCCCTAATCAACATCACGATAGAAATACATATCTCCGCTATCCGTGGCGCCAGCAAAACCATCGCCCGTTTCCGCGGCCGGCTGAGTCACGTGACAGTAAGAACGCGAATGGCCCGTCGGCTCTTGCGCTTTGCCGCCTTTGTGCCATATACACGTGCAGTCCGAAACGGGAGGGATAAAGACCTGACCGAAGCCAGTTCGAAACCGCTAACGGTGGAACGGTGGCGCGCGCGCGACTTCAAAGCGAAACGACATGTTCGAAAAGCCGCCGGCGTACTAGGCTGCCGAAAAAAGAAGAAAAAAAAACGGTCTTGTTGACACCCCAGTCCTCCGAGCGTGTGGCCCGTAGCCGACGATGGGGACCGGCGGTTCGTGAAAATGCAGCCTTACGAACACAATAGCGCGTTCTCTGCCTTCTCCTAAAAACCGGCCACCGGAAGAGCGTACCCAAGCCATCTTCAACAAAACTGATTGTACTGGCTGCGACGCGAGCTGCATCAGCGGAACTGAGAGAGACGGGAAAGACGTTCCCAATCCATCGCAGCTGAAGCCAATTACCGGAAATGAATGCTGGCAGGACTTCGCTTTTCCCCGCGCAAAGCACAAGAAAAAGAAAAGGAAAAAAAGATGCATGCGTACAGCCTCACAGTCCGGCACTCCTAGTATCCCCCTTTCCCTGTCTCTCATCTAACAGTGCACCTCGACACATCCCCACCCCTTTTTACTCTTCAACTCATTCCCACCGGTCAATCCCTCGCACTCCTCTGTTCTTTGACCGAAGAGCACTGCCGCCGCCTGCCTCACCCTTTCATACCCACCAAACAAGAAAAGAAGCCCTGTTCATCCCTCCCTCGACCGCTCAAGAAGGAACCGTATGTATTCCGAAAAGTAGGGGAAAATGTTCACTCAAAGTTCCAAAGATAAGAGGGCGTCGGCGGCGCTTCGAAAAGAGTGTTTTTTGTTTTCTTCGGGGCTTGCGTTTTCTACAGGCAAATGGTGTCGCCAGCGGGGTGGCCGCGCATTTTTTTTTTAACTTTGTTGACAGAGGACGGACGAGCTGTATTGAAGCGGCGAGAAGAAAGGCAACCTCGTACGCGGCTCGTTCGTCAAAGCGACAGCAAACCCGGGAGGCCGTACAGCTCGAGCACATGGCGATATTCGTTTAAGCACATACACTGTGGTTCCTGCATTTATGAGCAAGCCTTGGCGCAAGTAGTGTGTGCGTCGACAGCCATGCCGCAGTACCGCGCGCACGCAGGGACCCCAAGCAAGCACGAATGCTATGCGAAAATCCATACGTTGCGAAGATGGGAGGAGTAAGACGACGGGGCAGAATGAGTAATATATTTCAAGGACGCGTGACAAGAAAAAAGGGCTTTGGAAAGTGCGAGAGTTATATTGGGGTGCCACGTTTTCTTTCTCTTTTTTTTTCAGACAACTCTCGCCCTCTCTCTTTTTACCACTTCTTTTTTCTATGTTGTACATCGGACGGAAGCTACGAAGTTTGATGTGCCCCCATGCACACGTTCAGTTCGCTTGCTAGAACTTGCTTCTGTGTCTGCTGCGCGAATCTGCGTCGAATGAGCTACCACATCACATGCATTTCGCTGAAGCGCCAGTCGAACACGATCCTCACCTACTTCCCGAAAAAGAGTCCGTGTTCAGATTCAAGAGATGCAGCGACAGCACCGGAATGCCCGATTGCGGCCAAAAAGGAAGCGATGACTCAGCACTTATCGCCTTCAGATGCGTCAATCGATCAGTCACTTGTCACTGAGGATACTTCAGTCGCCGAACCTGTGCGCCCGAATGACATGGCAAAACGGTAAGCCTGGCTACAGTGCAGCTGCATTGAGCTGCACGGATATACTGTTTATAATGAATGCCACAAAGCTTATAGTAAATATTTACGATGCACTTTCAGATTTGTAGTTTGGCGAGGCTTGAAGGAAGTATAATATAGGATGTTCTGCTCACATTGTGCACAACATTCTCAGTTGCAGAGTTCTTTAATCGCTAAAGTTGCCAATGGAAGCTTGTTTGTATGACATTTCCTGATTACTGTGGTAATCGGACACAAGACACGATAAATGGGACACAAGAAAGGCACACGGCGCCGGGTGTCCTCGTGTGCCTTTCTTGCGTCCCATTTGTTTGCGCTAACATATATAGTAATAATTTTTTTAACAGCAATGCGCGACCGCCAGCAGGCCGGCACGTCAGCACCCTTATCACTACCTGGAGCTGAAAAACTAGCAAAAATAAGTATTTGCCATTGCCAGGCATCTTTGTTGGAACTATATTACGCGTTGCTTTATTCAATTTGCCATTTATTTTCTCCGTGCGCTGCTTCACTGAACAGTTTCTTGGCCCTCTCAAGTTTTTCAAGGTCTTGCTGTAAAACGCTGAAAGATCATCATCATCATCACATTTGATATTATTATTATTATTATTATTATTATTATTATTATTATTATTAGCAGTAGTAGTATTGTTATTACTATTTGGTATCTCATATTTTCTTTGTCGTTGCAATCCTCCAGCCTAAACAACGAAATGGTGTATTATGCAATGTGCCTGCACCCCCCCCCCCATCCCACACTCCTGTAGGCTTCTCAGAATTTCAACCCCCCCCCTGAGAGAATTCCTGGGTGCGCTACTGACCGTGACCCTGCCAACCGGCCATTGAGCGATAGCGAAATGGCCGCACTCGCGAAGCGAGGGCGAAGCCACGATTAGTTTTCCGCGCCCGAAGGGCGCAGAGGGCCTTCACTGAGCAACAGGAGAATAATGTACTCACGTCTGTGGAAAACCACATCCGAACTAAAGTCCCTAGATTTTTCCCTGCTCTTCAACAGGGAAAAATCACAGTATGTACGTGTGTACTAGGCGCAGCGATGCAGATTGCTTATTTTCTCGTCAGATCAGTGGAGTTCCCGGTGCCTACCGAACACATCGGGGTGATGTATAGGACCAGACAACACTTTGCGCCACTGAAACCTGGCGATACTCTTTCCGGCAACTAATTGCGGCCACAGGTAGCAAGCTTCACAGCGTGGCATTTAGTTTTCGTCGCATTACACCCCTGTGTAGCGGTAAAACTTACAAAGCAATTCCTTCATTGTGGAGCGCAAAGAAATCTGTGCTGCGCACGCCGCCCATATTTTGACTCGTACCCTGCTTGTTTACGCCATGCTTGCACTGCCCCTTGGATTCAATGCACTATATATTTACATTATATACACGTGCTACAAGATGACAGATTCACTATAGTCAGCTTTATGGCATTGCAGCTGTGTTATGCCACAAAGCATGTACTGCGCATCGGTGATTCGTTGTGCAGCGAAGCCCACCAGCAGGGAAATCGTAACTGCCACATACGTTACCTGATGCTTTGTCTTCTTTAATTACAAAAAAAGGCGCCCATGCAGTCTCCAGTCACCGTACGAGCACCCAAACGTCTAATAAATGCGCAAGTGCATAGCAAAGGTTTCTTCAATTCTTCTACCGGCCAGGCAAACGAATTAGCAGCAACCCTCTACATTAGAGAACAGACCAAGCCACTTCTTGGAATAGCTTGGAATAGTGTAATGGAGAAACTTAATTATGCCGACAGAAATTATTACAAGATACCAATGAATCACGTGGCCTGAATTCAGCGTGATCGCATAGTGTCAACTTGCTGCAAAATTGCGACGAGGCGCCGCTACGGATGTCTACTTCAAACGCCAGCTGCTACATTTCGTGCCAAATAATAAATGCGCAGATGAAGCATTTCTTAGCGCTGCTGATAGTCTTAATGGATGAATAAACTTTATTTCGGTCCCTCTTAAGAATCTGTATAAATTCAAGCGAACACACGCGAGGTAACATAAAGCAGGGCATACACAGACATTTTAACGCAACGCACACTCTCGAGTGCCTCAAGTTTCACCTCACTTGACGACATCGGACACATCGGATTCGAAGGGGATCGCGAATAATTCGATATATCCATTACTACAAATGGAAAATACGCCTGTAAGCTTTCAATTAACAAGTCTAGGACAGTCTCATGAGATGACTGATTTTTAAGTTGCTTCGAAGCCGTAAATGTTTTATCAACCACTTTGCGGCAGCGAACCCTTCTCGGCCACGAAGGCCTAGAGCTTCACAGCGTGACATCTAGTTTTCTTCGCATAACGCCACTGTGCAGCGGTGAAGCTTAACAAGGCAAATCCCTCATTCTGGAGCGCACTGAGTTATACCAGGCGCTTACATCGGAACACCACTGATACCTTGAAGAGTGAACTTGTTGGCTAGTTGGTTCAACATAACTTAAGGGAGCAGCGCGAAAGACAGGGACAGAAAAGGCACACACCCACCCACACGTAGCGCAGTATGTGTGGTTGTGTGTGGCTTTTATGTCCCTGTCTTTCGCGCTTCATCCAAACTGACAGCAGAGTCGATGTCTTAGCAATCTCAGTCACTTCTAGGCGAACGCTCACGAGGTAACACAACAAAGCATGACACAGATACACAAAATCTTTAAAGAAGACACGCCATCAAGTGCCTCTAACTTCAAGTTTCAACTCGGCCTCTCGTTGCTCTCGTCTGCTCTCGCCAACTTGACTAGGGAATTTCTGGGTACACCACGGCGCTAGTTTTGCTCGGCAGCACAATGTAGCCAACATGAAACACGCTTACACCGCTAACATTGGGCGATATTTAGGTGGCTTTTTAGTCTCGTGCCACGGTCACGGCCGGTCTGGAGGCGCGCGCTCGCTCCAGGTTAAAATAAAATTTGCTGGAGTGGAGGAGGCGCCCCTCAGCTGAAGCCGCGTGCCGCCATCTTGCCATAGGCAGAAAGCGCGCCTTCCGCAACGCATGGTGCAGCTACAGTGTACTAGAAGTGCAGCGGCCGCATAGATGTTCTAGCTGTTCTCTGGCGTGGTGGCGTCCGGACGTTGTTGGATACATTGTGCGTTGCGTACGCCTGTATAAATCGAGCGAGAAGGTACTCTGGGATGAAGTTTCAGTTGTAAGCAGAACATTTCGAGCTCGATGAAAACTTCTCTATATGCCGGAAAACATGCTGACAGCCCGCAATCTGTCTCTAATTTCACATCTGACGGTCATTCTTTTTTCCTAACCGGTTTCGTAAGGACTCAAATGTTCGGAGCACGTCGGGGCAGGCTGTTTGACGGGAAGTCTGGAAGCCAAAAGACGGCGATCGCATATGTTAGAGGCACTTTTCGCCAAATTGTTTCGACCGGACTAGGCTGCGACCTGGGAGTTCTTCGACTAGCTGTGCTTGACGCATTTGTAAAACACTTGCAAAACCCAGTGATACACATTCTTGTGCTTGTTGATACCACTGGTGCGGAGCGCGAATAGGAAAATAACGCACCGCTTGCTATTCATTGAAATTATATAAATAGGCGAGATTCGCTATCGGTTGCCCTGTTCGTGCTATAAAAGGGTAGCTCGCAACTACGAGGGTACGTCATTTGGGCAATATACAAGGACCAGTTTTTTCTTACATTCGTGCATTTTTTTCGTTATATTTGTATTTGCTTTATGCAGTGCAGCGAGTAAAACCAGCAGGTCTGAACTGTGCAGTGCTCTTTCCAGCTGCAAATAAAGCGACCTAACCGATCGCCCAGGGGTACTCCGGCCGTTAGATGCGTTCAAAGTGAAAAAAAGTTGTTGAAGATATTTGACAGTTGCATCACTTATACGGCAGCATTACGAAGAAATGCTTCATGTTTTCCTAGAAGAGATAAAACAGCTCAAGATGAAAATTCTGCAGCAGAAAAATTGCACACTAACCAAAAAGACCGAGGCTCGATCCTCAAGCGATAATAAAGGAGATCAAGGATCAAAAGCTCATGTCTGAGTCGGGCAGGGCGATGTTCACTGCAGCCTTCCCCCATACATACAGCAACCCCTAGGGCATGAAAAGACCAGAAAGGCACGTTTCCCATTCCGAGCTGCGGGCGTTTGCATTAACGCTGCACTTCTATGCTCCATCAGCTTACGAGTATGTACGCACGAAGTTTAATCGCGCGCTGTCAGCAGAGCGCTCTATACGAGAACGGTGCACAGAATTCCATCAAAGGAAATGTTGCTTCACAGATGAGTCACTGTCTCGAAAAAGCTAGCCCATATGCCGCACAAAAAATGTACTGTACTTTGATTGTTGATGACAAATGAGAAAACAAGTTTAGATTGTGGGCGACTAAACGGTTAGATATATGCGGACTTTGGGACTGGAATACATGATGACAGACTATGCTCGTTGGCTTAAACTTATGACTTATGCCACTTGGGCGTTTTTAATTGATTCATTGACAGGGTGAGACAGAGCGGCCGAGCCTACGAAATAGTATCGAAAAAGCTTTATCTATTGAAATAGTGTCGACTGCAAGCTGAATGCCCTTGAAGCACGTCCATGCAAAGCCAAAACTATTCGTTTTGGAGATTTTGAGCTTGTCTTGAGAAAAGAGATGGCTTTCAAGCCTTGACGAATATATATCCTTCTCGATGAGCATATCGAGTGTGGTGCTTTGGACCCACATTTATATTCCGCCCAAAGAAAGTGGCCAAACTCCATATATGCATATGACTCCTTCACATGACGAACGAAATAAACAGGAAAATGAAGGCCGAGAAGTGAGGTCTGCTCTTACGAGGATAATTATTTAAAAAAAAAAAAACAGTGATACGGGCCCTTCGGTGTGCATGCTTGCAAGGAAAACGCCAAAAGAAACAGAATAAAACTGACCGCATTCTTATCTGCGATTTGGCTTCTTATTCTTGACAACTTCTCCCTTAATGTTCGCCATTATAACCATTAAAAACCACGGCGGAAAGACGCGGTCAGCGCGGCGGGCGCGCTTTGGCTCCCGTTTCTTGCCTATGGCAAGATGGCCGCCGCGCGCGCGGCGCGGCTTCACTGCGGCTCATTGATAAGTATAGGCGGCCTCCACTCCAGCAAGTTTTATTTAAACCTCCTTGGTCACCACCAAGGAGGTTTCACCCATAGTATTGTAGGAAACTCTATGGTTTCACCCACCACCCTAAAACCGGGCGGGAGGCGTGTGTGTATGAAGGCTCCCATCACCAAGGCAGAGCGAGCGGCGTCCGGAAAACAATAGAGAATTTTATTGCTGGGTTCCCGCGGGCTTGGGGGCGCGCGGGCCCTTGCGCTCTTTTGTATTCTCCGTGGATGCGGCAGGGAGTACAAAGGAACGCAAGAGCGTGCGTACGCAGGTGGTTTGGGGTCCCCAGCACTAAAACTCTAGTGGCGCAACTCTGCTGGTAGCACATACAATAACTCTAATCTGCTCTTGGCATCTTTCTCCGTCCCAATGTGCACTTGAAAAAACCCGCGCCCTGGGTCACGTGGTTGGCGGCGATGGCGGACGACAAGTGGGTGCTGTACCGGGAGCGGCCCGAATGGAAAGACGTGACGCCTGTGGCCCAAGACGACGGTGAGCGTCCGGTGGTGCGCATAGCGTACTCGGAGCAGTTCCTCGATGTGTTCGACTACTTCCGCGCCGTGTTGCGCTCGAACGAGCGCAGCGAGCGGGCCCTGGAACTGGTCACGGACGCCGCCTCGGTGAACCCGTCCAACTACACGGTGTGGCACTATCGCCGACTCCTGCTCAAGGACCTGGCTGTCGACCTGGCCTCCGAGCTGAGCTATATCCACGCCGTCATCGAAGAAAACCCCAAGAACTATCAGGTACAGAGCCTACTCGAAAAGTGCTCGGCTTGAGCGCAGTGACGGCACAAAACACCTACGGCGCGTGTTTTGGTTTCGCGGGTGTGCCATTTTTGTGCTTGATTAATTTTATACCAAAAGCTGTATACGGCGAAACAGCGAGAGCGCTGACGGTGACATGCCGCCTAGTATGCGAAATGCCACACTTGCGATCATTCTTGACACGAGGCCAGCACAATGCGTACGCCAGAGCCGAATATGCGTGCCCTTTGTTTATTTGCCACGACGCTGAGGATGTTCGCTTGTTTCTTTACTTCTTCAGCGACAGAACGCGCCTCAGCCTGCTCTAGTCTGCGAGCACTGTCATAAAGACTACCACTTTTATCTCTGGTAGCCGAACCAGGGCCAGTGTTCGGGTCCACATCTCTGGGGAGAGCAGTACATGAAAGACAACAAAAACAGCACGAAGCACAGGACGGAGATGGACCTGTGCTTCGGGCTCTTTTTCGTTTTCTCTGTACAAACCGGCCCAAGTAAGCACTGCACTACATCAACGACGCGAGAGGTAAAATCATGCCAGCACTCAAATGGGCAGTTGGGGCATGACACCGCTATCAAACATCGATTGGAACAATCGGTAACAACTCACAGGGTTACGATAACTAACCTGCATGAAAAGGTGAAGGAGGCTCATGTCGGCAGCCATGTCCCACCCAAGCAGCAGTCTGTCGAAGGGATGCTTAAAGGGACACTAAAGGCAAATAACAGTTTATGTCGGAATGAAAGGTCAGTGTTTGAGAACATCAGTATTATCAGTAGCAGTGCTCTACTAATCGAGAAATTAAGGTAAATGTAGGACACGACATGCGCCACCAGTTTTGGAACGAGCCCGATGAGGTCAAGAGTCCCGAGCATAGGTCGGCAAAAAAATTGGAGCTCACTCAGACTCACTCAAAAAGTGTATTTTGCCATGAGGGCTCTCTTGCACTCGCCAAAAGTTTCCTCAACTGGACTCACTCGAACTCAGACTCGCGAAACTTTTTTCGACCGGACTCATTCAGACTCACGGCTTGACCTGAGCCTGAGTGAGTCGACTCACGAGTCTGTTAGCGTAAAATCTGCTTTTTCAATAATGCGTTTCAACGCTCTTTAATGCCAATATCTCACATAATCAGTGCTCCATAGTATTCTTTTTGATCTTCCACCTTCAAGTACGAATAATCAGTGCTTTGAATCCAGTGAGGGCATTTTTATCAAGAACTTACCATGAAAGAGTTTGCGGAGGGATGTCATGGCTCCCCCACCCCATACATCACGCCTCTGATCGATAAAAATATATTGAGTTGGTGCATGAACGCTAGTGTGGTTAGATACAGTGGCCAGGGGGTGGCACGCCGGTCCCATGCCCCCCCTCCGAAAATTTTTTTTTGCCATGTCATACAGAGCACAAAATGACACACCCACTTCAGATCAAGGAGGTGCCCCCCCCCCCCGCCGAAAAATATTTCTGCCTATGCGTCTGGATATGTCTGAATGGACTTACGTATCAACGTAAGCCGATATAAGGCTGATATTAATGCTGAAGATGAGTAGATAGGTCCATAGATTGACAAAAAATGGTGGAGCTAACTCAGACTCACTCAAAAAATATATCTTGTGCTTAGGGCTCACCCAGGCTCAGACTCACCAACAGTCTCCTTGACTGGACTCACTCGGACTCATACTCACTAAAATTTTCCTCAACTGGACTTGCTCCGACTCAAGCTCACCAAAATATTACTCACCCGGACTCACTCAGAATCACGGCCCTGAGTCTGAGTGAGTCAACTTATGATAAAATAAGAACATTCCGAGTATTGCAAGACGTAACAAAATGCTGCTTGTGCGTTTCTGTTTGATTCATGGAAACAAGAACTTGCCATTACAGTGGAGAACGGCGCGGTTTGAACAAAAGTTCCGTTTTCGCAGGGCTGCACTCCGCTCGCTTCTCAGTGGTAGTTTCGTTATTGCGTACTGCTGCGTGTGCCTTGCACGCTTGTGGAAGTCACTTTAACAGGAACTCTGACAGAATGCCGTGTCCACGTGACGTTGTGCCCTTCAGAGCAGAGACCACAGCGTAGGCTACCGGGCAGTAAAGGCGGGCAGCATTGGGCGAGGCAAATGCTACGTTGGGAGGCCTTTTCAAGCACGCGATTTGAAGTGCGCTGTTGCTGTGCGGGCCACTAAAACGAGATTTTGATTACAAATGAACATTTCCTTGGCACAAAACAAGCACTGCGAGTTTTCTGGAAGGCTATTTCAACGATCAACGTCAACTTAACATTTGCCTTTAGTGTCCCATTAAGCAATGCCTCCCCCCCCCCCCCCCCCCCCCCTGGCATCAGTTGACAAAGCTGGTTGCCAGGCCAGATGCTTGAATGAATCCAACGGTGGCGCTTGCTCGTTGTAAGCCAGAAAAAATGATGTTTCCATGGGATCACACGCATGTGTCTACAACGTAGAAGCTGAATGCACAGACAGGCCTCTGCTCACATTGAAGAAGCCAGGTGACGAAATCGGCAGAGTTCCAAAAAAAAACCTGCACGTAAAGGCGAGGTTAGCTCATTTGGACAACAATGTCATGCCTGTTCTGTCGCAGTTGTCACCTTATAAGAGAATTTAAAATTTTATTTGTGTGTTTGGCCATTTCAATGTCGGGCTTGTTTTAAAATGTCGAGCATTTCTCTCATTGCAAAGGAGACTTTTGATGAAAAATGGGCGACTATGCAAGCACTGCATCTTGGCAAGCAGGGAACTTGAGTTGCAACCGGAATTTCTCCTTTTCTGCTTTGCTCGTCATGATACTAGAGGTCTTTTTTGTAATGTACTAGCACATTTTGTGATGTTATGCCTAGGAACTGTCTGCCTGACTAATTCTGGTGAGCTAGTTAAAGAATTCCAGGTTGTCGTTCTACAGTTATGCCCACTTGATTTTTGCATCCAGAAGGTGTCTAGAAAAGGAGGGAACATTTGTGGATCCTTTTCTGGTTTGAACGAGCCAAGCAGCTAGGTTGAGCTTTGCAGCAGGAAAGCCATTGGCAGAAAAATTTCCAGTGGAAAGGAGAGCCAGTGCTTTTGTGCCATCACAGTGACGATAACGTTGCAGGATTTTTCACTTACTTGGACAGCAGAGAACACAGAGGCACGACCGCTACTCAAAAGTGTTGCAGTTAGTTGCCATATTCAAATTCTGTTTAGGCGACCTTTCCTGCACTGCTGCTTTAGCACTGGTGTTTTGAACACGGGCAGCCGCAAACTCCATTTAACTACCTCGTCCCAAGGGAGACTCCCTTACACCGAGGGAGTCAAACAAAGCGTTTCACAAAGGGAGTTTGGCGATCTCCGTTAGTGGTGCAATGGAGCACTCTCGTCCCCAGTAATCTGTAGCTATGAAGAAAACTAAACCCAAACAGTGGCACCCCGTAGGGCCTGGCCCACCCAGGGGAAAGTCGCCTTTTCCTATCTCTCACTTTAAATCGTTCCTGTCCTCTCTTCTGTTTACTTCCAACTTTCTTGGTGGCAAGGGTTAACCTGGTGTGGCTATCCAACCTTAGGTAAACCATATCTGGTTATAGTGGTGGTGTACAGCTGGTGTTGGCAGGATTTGTACAGCATTTGCTGCCACGTCCCCTTGTTGGTCTCGGTGGTGGGTGGCTGGCACTGCTGCCGAAGAAAATGCACGTGCTATGTTGACCGCATCTTTTCCAAAACCAGATCTTGCCCTGAAAAGTGTGTGGACCAAAGCAGCAGTGAATATCTTTGCAAAGGCCCATGAGCCATTCCCTTAATACCACGTCATCCACAGAGTAGATTCAGATAAAAAAGCAAGAACAATATTCCTGTTTTCGATAGCAAAAACCCTGTCTCGCTAGCTAGGACCAGGATAAAACTCATCTAACATGGCCAGTGGCAATCTGCTGCTCCAACTGCGAGACCGCAAACAATACGAAAATCTTCCCAAACTTAAGTCCTTCAGAAACATTCCTGTCACAATCACTCCACACCGATCCATCAACACCATCCGTAGTGTCGTTTCATTTGAAGATCTTTTGAATCTCGCTGACTCCAAACTTCCTGGCGACTGGAAGCGACAAAACATCGTCAAGGTACAGAGAATTAAAATGAGGAGTGACAACACCGAAAAGCCTGCCAAGCACGTTATATTATCATTCGGGTCAAGTGAACTTCCAGACACCGTAGAAACAGGATACGCAAAACTAAGAGTCCAGCCATATACACCCAATCTACGTAGATGCTTCAAGTGCCAGAGATACGGCCACAGCTCCCATGTTTGTAAAGGACTTGTGCGCTTCGAAAGAACACACAACTGTGAAGATGCAGCTCACTGTGTCAACTGCGGTGGTGACCACCCAGCGTACTCACGGTCTGGTGCTGCGTGGAAAAAGATGTTATGTCATTGAAATTCAGGGAAGCCAGGAGGAGATGCTCACCATTTCATGGAACGACCTATGCCGATGCGGCGCGTCAGGGGCCAGCGTCGCACCGGCCTCCGCCACTTGCCCGGCCTGTGCAGGGTGAGCCATCGGCTGTGGCGCCTGCCTCCAAGGCGGCTGTAGTTCAGTCTACAACGCCGACTTGCGAACAAAGCCCGGTGACTCCAGGGTTGTTGGGTCTCAAGGCCTCGTCTCACCAGGCAAGGTCCGAAACTCGGACTACAAGCTCGCGCGTGTGGGCATCGAGTGCCTCCCAGGAGGCAATGGGCACGACGTCGGCACCTCTGGTGTCGAAAGAGCGGCGCAGCTCTTCTGACCGTGCCAAAAAAGCAAGAAACCCCATCACGAGGCCAGACGATAGTCCTGTTTCCTGAAAGAAAAAGCAATGCACGTGAACACTCATCACTCTCTCACAGTACACACACCATTTTATGTTTAATATGGAGCTACAAATAATTCAGTGGAGCATAAGAGGCCTTCTTCGAAACCTCGATGATGCACAGGAACTCATCCGCTAGCTTCGTCGAAAAGTGCTGTGTGTACAGGAGACATTCCTAAAATCGAAGCATACTAATTCCCGCCGTCACTACGCCATCTCAAAGGACCGTGATGCTGTGGCGTCATCTGGTGGCGTAGCAATTATGGTAGACAGAAGTGTTGCATGTACACATTTAGGGCTTCAAACAACCCTTGAGGCAGTTGCCATACGAGCCATTCTTTTAAATAAGCTCATCATCATTTGCTCACTGTACCTACCACCACGTTATCAGCTCCATAAACGTGAACTAGAAACATTAACAGATGAGCTCTCAGAGCCCTATTGGATTCTTGGGGATTTCAATGCACATAATGTTCTGCGTGGCGATTCTCGTTGTGATGCTTGAGGACGTCTTAATGAACGGGTCATTTTTTCCTCTCGGTTATCTCTCTCGAATACGAAGCAGCCCACGTATTTTAGCCTCGCAAACAAGTCGTACCCCGCCATAGATCTTAGCATTTCATTGCCGTTGCTTTTAGCCTATTTTAAATGGAATGTTTTTAAAAAGTCTTATGGAAGTGACCATTTTTCAATAATACTGAGCGCGCCAAACCAAAACAAGCGTCTTCTGCAGGCCCCTCTGTGGAAGCTCAAGTCAGCCGATTGGGAACGGTTCCGAACTTTTACTTGCCTGACGTGGGCTGAGATGTCTGCCCTAGCAATAGAAGACGCTGTCAAGTATTTTACAGCTCTTCTGATTGACGCTGCATCTAAATGTATTACCGAAGGCAGCTTCCAAACACAGTGTTCCCTGGTGGAACGATGAATGCAAGAAAACACGCAACAAGCAAAACACAGCGTGGAGGTTGCTCAGGGACAGCGGAGAACCTAGAGAATTAAAAAAAATGTAAATTCACAAGGAAGGAGCACACGCTGGCAGGCCTGAAGACAGAGCTGGCAAAAGTTTTTGTCTAGAGTGAAGGTAAACTCTGGCACAGGGTTAATAAGGTACACGGGCAAGAAGCACACCCTTTGCTTAACGTGCTGGGTGTCACCTCAGAAGACCAAGCAAACCTCTTGGGTGCACACTTCAGCATGTCTTCAGCTCGTCGCACTACTCTGAAACTTTCCAACGCTATAAAGCAAGAATAGAGGCACAGAAACCAGAACGGAAGTGTACGAAAGATGAAGAATACAATCAACCTTCCTGCTTAGCTGAGCTGCAGGCGTCGCTAAACTGCTGCAGCAAATCCTCCCCACACTCCAACCGGGTAGTATATGAAATGTTGGTGCACCATCTCCCGAAACACGGAAAACTCTGCTTTCCCTTTACGTATGGTTTTTCGGCATGATTCCTACTTCCTGGAAAGAGGATATTGTAGTTCCTGTTCAGAAACAGGGCAAGGATCTATCGTCTGTCTCTAGTTATAGGCCTGTAGTTCCGACAAGTTGCCTCTGTAAGCTTTTCGAAAAAATGGTAAACCGCCGACTAATACATTTTCTGGAATCAAACAGATTGCTTGACCCATATCAGTGTGGTTTTCAAGAGGGTCGATCCAGCACTGACCATCTCGCATGCATTGAGGCACAAATCTGAGCCCCGCAGGGGCGTCTGCACAAGCAGAGCAGTGTCACCACGGACCCGAGCCAACGGGGGGGGGGCTGTACCCTTCCCACACCTAGCCGTGCGTGGCTTTGCCGTGTCTGGGGACAAGGGGATTCTGGGGGTTCAGCCAACGCCTGGTGATTGGACCTTTAAAGGGCCCCTAAACCACCTCCGATATTTTTTGAAACATTTCAAGCAAACACGCGCATCATGTGCTGAATGCCGTCACGATCAACGATACCACACGTGACAGTGCTCTCAGCCGCGGGCGCACCACAAGTGCCAAGGAACAATGCCTTCTCCCCTCTGGGCCTTTCCGGCCTCCCTAGTGACGCGTGTGACGTGAGCATGTTGAATTTGTGATGCGGTCTTCAGGCAATGCTGCGATTGGTCAAACAAGAACCTACGACTTCCGGTTAGTCTGCAAGCAGCTGCCCGCGCTCCTTGCTGTTCTTCCTCGTGTTGCCGACGTGTGCGCGCTTGCGAATCGGCGACTGCGGCCCGTAACGCAACTGCCAATTTGCTGGCTACCAGTGCAGTCACGTCTAGCGGTCTGATAAGCTGCGTGGACTAATCCGAAAGTGTTTTGCAAAGGCTTTCGCGCATCAGAGTGCGGTGCTTGGCTAGAAAAGCGCCGACTGGAAAAACGAAAAGATGTGACACGTGTCACCTTACGGGTCCATCGTGTTGGCGATCCTTTGAAGGCGTGCACGTAACGCAGGGTCTATACTGGCACAATTCATAGGAGCACTGGCCGGCATGGCAGCAACAGCAGTTAGCGGAGAAGCACGAAGTTGCCGGAGTCGCAGCTATCGGAAGTGCCTGCTTTCGAAGAGCGCATCAGTGATGATGGTATTTCGCGTGAGATTCAGAGGGGCACTCGGCGAGGAGAGCAAAGCGGCTTTGGGAAAGGAGACGAGCAGGGTGTAGCGATAGAAAGAGTGAAACGAGTGATCGCAGTGTTTCGATCATCAAATGCCTGTAACTCCACTGTTACGGCACCATTTCGAAAAATTCTCCTGGCTACGTGTTCGTTGCAGACTTGTGCACAAATGTCACACCACAAATAAATTTCGACCTCTGGGTGGTATAGGTGCCCTTTAAGGGGACACTAAAGAGCAAAACGATTTTTCTCATATTAGTAAAGTGCTCTTTCACGATACCAAAAACACCTTGCTTGCTGCGAGAAGACGCTTAGTAAACGAGAAAACGCGTAAAAACAAAAAATGGGTGACGACGCCACCTTGATGTTTCCGCACCATTCGCCGTGACGTCACGTTTTGACAGCGCCTCCTAGGGACTACGTAGTTCTTAATGGGTAAAAATGAAGTACAACAAAGTTCGGGGTAATTTTTTGAGCCAATGGCACCAAAATACGATAAATAAACTTTGAAATCCGTGACATCATGCGGGGAGATTTCAGTGCGAAATTTTAAAAATGAAACGTTGAACTGGATTTTCTCCTCTATTAATAAACCTATGATGGAGAAATTAACAACTTCAGAGTTCTCAGAGTAGAATTTATCGATCTAAACCGATTCATTGTTTCTCTTTAGTGTCCCTTTAAGGCACCTAGGCAGAGGCGACACGCCCCTTTGGCCCCGGCTTCATGTAGCACGTAGCCCCGGCTTCACGTAGACCCACAAAATCGGCAGTCGCCTTTTTCTATCCCTCTCTCTGATCTTCTTGTTTCCTATTTTATTTCTTCTCTGTCCGGTCTCCTACTCCCTCCAGTTCCCTGTTTTCGTAGGTGGCCTGGGTTAACCTTGTGCAAATAGCCAACCTCGGTCTATGCGCATTTTGTTATAGTAGCAGTGTACGACTGGTGTCTGCATGTTTTCAATATCATCAATCTTGTAGCATCTCTATGTAGGGCTTCATGGTGAATGGCCGCCATAACTGCTGAATTGAATTCCTGCAACATGGCAAGTTGGGCCAGTTGGTTAACGTTCGTGTTTGAAAATTTTGTTGAAGAGCACTGAAAAACACAGACTAGAAGAAACGGACAGGACAGCATTTACACTCACAGGGGAAGCCTGTGAGTGTAAATTTACACTCACAGTCCATATAAAATCTGTGTTCTTGTGAAACAAATTGTTCAGTGGTTTCGCTCGGGCCGCAAAATTTTTTATGAAGTTTCTGAAGTGTCCGGCAAGCCCTAGGAAAACTCTGAGCGTGTGTACACTATCTGGCTTCTTCATGTGCCTTTTACAAAGCTCCACGGATTCTTCCTTAGTGCTTTTAGTAAATCCATCCAGGACGCGTCCAAGAAATGTAATTTTAGATGCGACGCATCTCTTGCTTGGGGGTATGTAAGGCGGCGTGGTAATCCGCACGTGCCGTGGTAGTCCGCACTCACACTACGCATGCGTGCCTCTCCTCCTTCCCTCTCTCCGACAGCTGTGCTTTACTGTTTCCACTTCACTACCAGCGCCTGCTTGCGCTTCTCCTGCGTTCTCGCTTTTGCTTTCGCGGCGCATGCGCTACTCTCTGTGCTACTGTCCTCCTCTAAGCGGTTAGAGCGCAGCGCGCGTTCAGTGCAGCGCTTGCTTCGGTTGACTCCACTTGACTCCATTGGTGCTTCCGATGAAGCGTGATGGAAGCAACAGTCCCGTCAGTGAGTGGGCCGACGCAAGCACGCATCAGCATCAGCCCAATTGCGTCCACTCAAGACAAAGCTGCGAAGCGAAGTGCAGCAAACTACCATTCACGGCACATGCATTGATCACGTCTTCACCAATTTCAAGATCCACCCACTGCACCCAGATCCCCTCACGGTTTACTTCAGCGACCACAAAGTCATCCTCATCAAAGCAAAATGTACACCTCAAGTACTAGACGCTGCTCAATAAAGACCTTCGTTAACCGTTTCACCTTCGTCTACATCGTTAATAACACCGTTAATAACGATCCGAGGTCAGTAGCATGCCCAATGAACGCCAACGAAACGCGATCGTGCAAGTGCTCCGGCTTCGCCTCGCCTCATGGTCCCCTTTAGCGGGAGATGGTGTAATTTTTTTTGTCTTGGGGAAGAACTCACTCTTCTTAAAATTTACTTTCAGTTTAGCTTCGCTCAGTGCGATCAAAACAGCAGTCAGATGTTCAGCGTGAGACGATTCATCTTTTGTATAGACTAGAATATTGTCGACATAGACGTTGCAAAATACTCCAAGAAAGGGTTTCAAGACGCCATTCATCATCTTTTGAAACCAGGCAGCGCTGTTCTTCGACCCGAAAGGTAAGCGATTGTACTCGTATATGTCAAAGGGAGTGACAAAGGCCGTGTACATTTTCTATTCCTCTTCGAGTGGTACCTGCCAAAATCCTTTGCAAAGATCTCTTGTGGAGAACACTTTGCAACCTTCCGTTTCCTCACTTATTCCATTAATTCTTGGCATAGGAAAAGGGAATTGGTCCGTTTCGTGATTCAAAATTCGGTAGTCTGTACATAGTCTCAAAGATCCATCTTCTTTAGGAGCCAGCGTAATTGGTGAGGCGAACGTAGACACCGCTGCTCGTACTATGCCAGCATCTAGCATATTTGGATCTCGCTTTTCAACCAAATTTTCTTCTCGTGTGACATGTTGTAAGGCTTTCTCCTGACCGGTGCAACGTCTTTCAGCTTGAAAGGAACTGAAAATTTTGTTTTTGCTGGTGGATAGTTGCTTAAAGGGACTCTAAAGGCAAATAACAATTTATGTCAGAGTGAAAGCTCAATGTATGACAACTTCTAAAACGGCAATATTATCAACAGCAGTGCCCTACTTACCGAGAAATTAAGCTAAATGTATCACATGATGAGCGCCACGAGTGGGACATTTTCGAAGTGATCCCGATGACGTATGAGAGTCTGCCTACAATAAATCACTAGTAATCAAACTAGCAGCAATAAAAAAGAACCTTCCGTGCATCGAAAGACGTAATAAAGTGCTGTTTGTTCGTTTCCGTTTGATTCATGGAAAAAAGAACCTCTGTGGCGTTGCCATGGGGAACGGCGCGCGTGGTTCAAAGGTTCCGTTTTTCGCCGAACTGCGCTTCGCCCAGCGCCCTGCTTCGCTCACGCGGTCGCGTCTCAGTGGTAGTTTTGGGATCGCGTACTGCCGCGTGTGTTTTGCGCGCTCGTGAAAGTCGCTCTGACAGAAAGTTCGACAAAATGCCGCATGCAACGACGCCGGTACTACGAGCCCTCAGCAGCATACCGCGTTCATCGGGGCTCAAGTCGCTGAATTGGAGCCCAGTGTCGCGAGCCAATGTATCGTTGTCAAGTTCTCCATCCACATTCATTGCGGCGATTGCGGCAAGCTTCGGTGGCTTCAATGGCCGTTGTTGCTGCTGTGGGTCCCGCTACTTTCGCTCTGCTGCTACTAGTGTCGGCGGCCGTGCATTAAAGGCAGGCAACGTTGGGCACGGCAGCAGTGACGTATGAAAGTCTGATTTCAGGCGGGTGATTTGAAGTGCGCTAACGCGATGCGGACCACTAAAATGTGATTTTATTTCAAAATAAGCACTTGCTTGCTGTAAAAGTAGCACTACAAGGTTTCTGGACCGCTATTTCAACAATCAACGCCGACTTAATATTTGCCTTTAGTGTCCCTTTAAGCAGACAAGTTCGGGGAACTTGCGGCAGACGTCGTCTTCACATGTAATAAGGCAATCTGCGATACTCAAGGAGGCGCACGTCTCTTTTGCCACAGTCACTTCATCATTCCAATTAAGGTTTAACTTTAGGGTCTTCATATCAGGTCGGGAAAGTAAAAATTTGTAGTCACACCCTTTTACTACGAGAGCGTCAATGTCAGCATTCTGGCCTTGAAAAGAGACACTTGTTCTCACCCATTTATCGTAAATTTGTCTCGTCCCATCAAAACTTTGTACTTGTACCGACCTCCCTCGAATAATTTCTTTCCTCTTTACAAGTGCCTCATTTATGACAGACACAGATGCCCCACTATCTACGAGAGCATCAACGTCTTCACCGTTTACCTTTAGTTTGATATACAGAATGTTAAGAGCCGTTAGAAAAACAGTCTCCAATTTTGTCGTCAGGTGGGACTGTGCACCCTCTTTTATTCATTTTTGTTTCAGCTGCATCTGGACGCAAAGAAGCCATATGCTCTTGGTCGTTACTGGCATCGGAGATTACATTGACCACTCGGTTTCGACCATGCCAATTGTCAGGATCACGTGACCTCTAAGGTGCCCTGTCGGGATGGTAATCTGGCCGACATGGGTTCTGGGAATTCGAATCAATTGAGAGGTTCCTGAAAGAAACTAGAAGTTCCTCGACAGTTTTTGGCGATTGCACTTGTGCCTGTCTCTGGAGTTCCTTAGGAAGGCCGTGAATAATGAGCGGAACTATCGCCGACTCTGGAAGTTCCGGGTTTGCCATTTGAAGAAGCCACCTTTTCTCATAAAAATACTCTAGGGGCCTTCCTGATAGAAATTTGTAAAAAATTGCTTGGTCCCACCTTTCAACGGGGTTTTTGTCGAAAGCTGCCAGGAAGCTGCTTTCCCATTCATCCCATGTGTCTGTCTCATGTCCAGCGTAGTGAAGCACGTACCACTTTCCAGCCAGTTCGGTAAGGAATGGACGCATGTTCCTGATGCGATCACTGGATTCTTGCCACGAGTTGTCCTCACACGCGTGTTCGTAGAGCTTGATCCAGGTGTCCGGCCTTGTGCTTTCACTATCAAATGGATCAGGCTTTGCTATCTCCTTGTTGGGTCTTTGTTGTGCCTGGATGACGGCAAGAAGACTATCCTCGAACTGCTGCTGTCGCTCTGCGTGCTGCTGCTGACGGTGGAGCATTTCGATGAGGCATGAGCCAATGGAATAATCTTCTTTGCTTGGCGCAACCCTTGACGACGCTTTCAAAAGCGGCCGCATGATGTATTCTTGAAACTCGGAGTACTTCAGTTTCATCTTCACTGATGGTCGGTTGTCGATCTCCTCCGGCATCTTCCCGGCTTTCTGAGCGACGAACTCACGTAGTTCGGAAGTCGTGATACTTTCAGGCAATTCATATGTTTCTTCATCCAAGTCGCACGTCGAAAAATATGGCCTGTCACTTGAACATCGGGATAAAGTCAAATTTATCCACATAGTTGCGTTCTTAATCCTGTCGACAACTGCGCCAATGTAACATTCCAACACTGACAGAGACAGGAGATTTTTATTCTTCTTCTTTTTCGTTCCCCCGTTTCCCCACCAAAGCAGTTCTTCGTCGTCTTTGCGTCACTACACCTATTAGATGACCACACGATTTTTGCAAAGCAGACATGAGACAAGACTTAACTATTCCCCTCTTTACTAACTTAAAGTGCCCGGACATGTAATCTAGCACTGGCTTAGCACTTCTTTGGTGGGAGCACCAGCAAATGTGTTCCCTATGAAGGACCAACTTTAAATCCAAGAACTGCAACTCGTTATTTTTACGCAGCTCTGTAGTGAAAATAAGGCCCATGGTTAAACACCTTTAAAACATTCACTACCTCTCGAGAGGAATCTGTGTTATGTGTGAATATCAGGAAGTCATCTACATACCTGAAGGTATATTTAGCAATTCCAGAAATGTGCCGCTAAATTCCCCTGTCAAATTTACTCACAAATATTTCACTAAGAATAGGTGTGACAGATGACCCTATGCATATTCCAGATCACTGGATGAGTAACTGATTATCCCATGATACAAAAGTATACATAGAACGGTAACTTCAGGAATGCTGCTATGTTGACATGAGATCTTTCGCAAAATTCCATTTCATCATTTTTAGTAGTTATGCATTCCTTCACAGTCACCATCAGTTTGTCATGAGAGATAGAATAAAACAAATCCTGAATGTCAATGCTGCAAGCGTAGCTATGGCATGGATTACATTGTGAAATAACCTTGCCAATTGCACTGAATTTTTTAGGCGATAAGGATCATTCAAAGTGAGGCCTTCCAAGTTTTTCTCCAAATAACAGGACACTACATTTTGCCAGGTATCCTTCTCAGAAACTATAGCCCTAAACGGAAAACCAGACTTGTGTGTCTTGATTGAACAGAACACCTCTAATTCCAGTTTTTTTGCCTTCCTCACCGGAGATGCCAAATCATGTAAATTCATATCATTCAGGAGAGCCTGCGCTTTTTTTACGACACTCTTGCTTTCTTCCAAGGCTGGTAATAAATTCTTTTGCATCGCTGCAGCACCCTTTTCACAAAACTCCCCTCTATCTAGAATTACAAGAAAGCCTTCTTTATCGGCAACAGCTAAATGCAATTCATTCCTAGTCATAAATTCACAGACCGGTTACAGTTCATCTTGATTCTTACTAACGTCCACACACTCAGCACCGCACCTTGCTTTCTCGTAGTCGGGTGCTTGCCTGGATACAGTCCTCGCAGTGGCAACCTTCTCGGCACTGTTCAGCACTGGTTCGATGCAATATTTTGGCCCAAAAGCTAGCAGCTGTGTGTAGGCTTGGGGCACTTGAGTCTGGCTCAAGTTGAGAACCTGTCCTTCCTTTCTCGCCGTGTTTTTCCTTGTCAGTAGATGAGGCATAACCACTCGCCACAGTCCTTCCGCTGTTGCGTCGCAGAAGGACCATCTCAGAATAACGCAGAAGGACCACCTCAGAATAGCATGCAGTCAGAAGAAAGAACAGAATTGGCATCGATCCTACAGGGAATGGTGCAAGACCAGCAATGCAACAGCGGAACCTGCTTCTAGAACTCCGTGACAAGGTACAGTTTGTGAAACCGAAGAACCTCGTAACTTTTGGCGACATTCCCGTAACTATAACACCCCACAGATCCATGAACTCTGCACATGGAGCCGTATCAGACGTGGATCTCCTTGACCTAACCGAGGCTGAACTCCTCGGAGGGTGGAAGGATCAGAACGTGACGAATGTGAAGCGAATTGTCATCAGAAGGAATAGTCAGGAAATCCCCACTAAATACTTGATACTGACCTTTGCCACTAGTGAACTTCCACAAAGCATTGAAACTGGCTACACAAAGACACTTATCAGACCAAACATCCCAAACCCTCACCAATGTTTTCAGTGTGAAAGATTTGGCCATGGCTCTCAGAGCTGCCGTGATCAACCTACCTGCGCAAAATGTGGCGTCCAAGGCCATGCCTCGGACACCAGTAATGAAACTCCACACTGCGTGAACTGCGACGGCGACCATGCTGCATATTCACGTTCTCTCCCAAACTGGAAAAAGGAAAAAGATATATCATTGAGGCTTCGAGAGAACATCTCATTTAAAGAAGCACGAAGAAGGTGTTCGGCCTTTCACAGCTAAACTTATGCTGATGTGGTGTGTGAGGGGGCAGCGTCGCATCGGCCACCACCACTGTCCCGGCCCACGCAAAGTGAGCCACCGGCCGTGGCGGCTGCCCCCGTGGTGGCAGCAGTCAAGTCTGCTCCACCTACCAAGCCACAGATCCTGGCGACTCCAGGGTCGTCGGGTCTCACGACCACGCCTCGCCAGCCGAGGTCGTAAACACGAACCAGCAGCTTGTGTATGCGGGCGTTTAGTGCCTCACACGAGGCAATAGACACAACTCCGGCACCCCTGGTGCCGAAAGAGGGGCATAGCTCCTTGGAGCACACTAAAAAAACTAAAACGCCGATAACGGGGCCCAACGATGGCCCTGCTACTTAAGTTCCAACTTTCCGCTTAAACAACAGCCACTTCCTTTTCGTACACACAGCGCTGCTTGACTTCCAATATGGAAGCACAAATTATACAATGGACTCCTTAGAAACCTCGACGATGTCCAAGAACTTTTGCACAAACATTCACCAAAAGTTCTGTGTGTACAAGAAACACACTTAAAATCAAACGTACTAACTTTCTACGCAGTTACAAAATATTCTGAGAGGACCGGGATGATGCCATGGCATCATCTGATGGTGTAGCCGTTGCAGTTAGTCAGGGAATAGCATGTAGACACTTACCACTCCAAATGTTCCTTGAGGCAGTGGCTGTTCAAGCGGTTCCTTTGAGTAAACTGGTCACCATTTGCTCTCTCTACATACCTCCACACTACCACCGGCAAAAACATGAATTCCAGTCCTTAATTAATGCACTTCCAGAATCTTATGTGGTTCTTGGGGGACTTCAATGTACATAGCAGCCTATGGGGTGACTCGCTGCAATGCGTGAGGTCGTCTCAATGAACAGTTCCTTTTCTCTTCTGGTGCCTGTCTCCTGAATCAAAAAGAGCCAACATATTATAACCTTGCTAGCAACAACTACTCATCCATAGACCTCAGCATTACATCTCTATTGCTTTTACCCCTACTAAAATGGAAAGTCATTAATAATCCTTACAGAAGTGACCACTTTCCTATAGTTATGAGCTCGCCAATGACGACTGAATGTCCTCCACAGGTTCCCAAATGGCACATTGACAAAGCCAATTGGGAACAGTTTCAAAAAGTTACTCGCTTAAGTTAGACTGATGTGTGGTTTAAGCATGGATGCAGCCGTAGAGTACTTTACAGCTTTTCTCGCAGATGATGCAACTAAGTGTATCTCACAAACAACTGGACTGTCCAGCAAACGACGCGTGCCATGGTGGAACACTGAGTGTCGAAATGCACGCAAAAAGCAAAACAAGGCATGGAGGTTGCTTTGGGACTCTCCGATAGTCGAGAATCTTGACAGTTTTTAAGAACATAAAGTCTCAAAGGAGGAAAACGCGCCAACAGGCAAGAAGGGGAAGTTGGCAGAAGCTTTTATCAGGCATCAATTCATATACACAGGAAGCTAAAGTCTGGAACATGGTTAGTAGGGTAGCAGGACGACAAGCATATTCACTCCCTCTAGTAAACGCACAAGGCGACAGCTTGGAAGACCAGGCAAATTTCCTCGGTGCACACTTCGAACAGGTGTCCAGCTCGTCCCAATATACTGAAGCATTCCAACAATACAAAACAAGAATAAAAAAAAACAGAAAATAGAGTGAAAATGCACAAAACACGAGGAGGCATACAATGAACCTTTTGAGCTACAGGCATCACTGAACTGCTGCAATAAATCCACCCCAGACTCTGACCGTGTAGTATGTTGTTATGAAGGAATGGGTTTATTTACAGATGAGATGAAATGATATAGAAGCAGGAGGAGCGTAACTGCGGGTCACGACCAGTCCAATTCCCCGAACCACACAACCAGCGCCAGCTCCACTACTCTTGTAGCGACAGAGAAGAGACCGACACCCGTGTTGCCCTGGTTCAACACTTCTTCCTTCTTTTATTGCGTGCTCTCGAGCAGCCCCGCCTTACGCCCGCTTCTTCGCGCGTATTGTGCACGGCACGGCGTTTCCCGCCAACGTTTTCCCGCGGTAGATTCAACATCCTTCCGGGGCCGCGCTGTGGCCGTTTGCTTGCGAGAGGTACAGCCGACTAGCAGTGCGCCGGACTTGCTGGTGGTTTGGGTGGGCGCGTTCGAAATACCTGTTGATGCCGTCCCTGCCTGGAAACGCCTCGACCACTCTGACGAATTCCCACTGCAGCGGTGACACGCTGTCGTCATTGACATTGACGAAGACACAAACGCGCAGTCGCGACGAAGACGATGGCTCGCAGCGATCGGAGCGCTCGAGGCGCAAGCCTTCTTTCTTTGTTTCCACAGTCGGAAAAGTTCCTTGTGTTTCACACGCCTTCGCGAGTCCTGCATAGTGGAACCATGCCAACAGTCGCAAGTTCTTGCTGGTAGCCCCTCGACGTGCTTGCTGGTTGGGAGGTGCGATCGTGTCATAGCCCGTGCTTCTTCAGATTCCACGCAGAGTTGCGTTACAGTGTGGTCATCTACTGTCACGCCTCCCTGATCTTGAGATGTCAGTGAGAGGCAACGTGGAATGCGAAGGCCAGAAAGCTGAGGATGTTCCGATGCAGTCTTCTTCCACAAGTCCTCGACGTCAGGTGGTAGAGGCTCCTCCCAATCGATGCCTTTATCGAGCATGTTGTCCAAAGACGGTTCACCGTATTCATGGGATGAGGCATCGAACATGGCAGAGACCTTTGTAGTCACGGCCTCCCTTCGGACTACCGCATGAGGAGGCAGGTAGTAGACGGTCTGTCCAAGGGGTGCCGACGGCACTACTCTTTCCGTTTGGCCTTCCTTAAGGTACTCACTGATGGTGGCATGGCATCCCTTCAGAACTTCTGGGTGATGTTCCAACCGCTGAGGCTGACGCTTGAGCCTGGTTTCAGCCACACTTCGGTTAGTACAGGACGTGAGACCTGGCGTCTTGATCATGAGCGTCACGACGTAGCGTCCTGCACTCTTGTGTATTGCGATACGAAAGTGAACGAGTGCTGGGTGCTGGCTGACGTCGTCTTCTTGTCCGTCAGTTATACCGATGGCGTCCAAGCGCCACATCTCTGATACATCTCCAGGTCGGACTTCAGTGTGCCAGTCGTCGGAACAAGCCAGGAACAAGGCAGTTGCACTGATGTTACGCGGTGTCGAAGGATGGTAGATGTTAGCGCACATTCCTTGAATGACCCAGCCAAAAATTACACCATTTCCCGCTAAAGGGGACCATGAGGCGATGCGAAGCCGGAGCACTTGCACGATCGCGTTCCGTTGACGTTCTTTGGGCATGCTACTGACCTCGCGTCGTGGAACGTGAAGAGGAACGCTACGCTCGTGTTGGCTTCCCTTAGCCCGGCCGTTAATTCTCACAGGGCGAGCCGGGAACGCAGTCGGCAGGCGTGCGAGAGGGGGGCAGCGTAGGAGAGGAGAGAGAGGGGGAGGGGACGCGCATGCGCTGGTGCTCATCGCGGCGTTGCACAGGAGAGAATTTCGGCATGTCTAGCCCGCGTTCCAGAGGAAGAGTGGAAAGGGGGAGGGGGGGAGAGGAAGTGGAGAGAGAAAGTGGGGAGGGGGTGTGGAGAGGAGGATGGAGAGGGTGAGTGGAGAGGATATTCGCATGCGCAGTAAGGGCGGTCACGCCGCACACCACCACCACCACCGGATTGAACTCCGCCATAAGATAGTTCGCATCTAATATGGTCTCAACTGCACACAGATTGTCGGTGAAGCGCTCGACGCGTCCGGTCACTACCCTCCAGTAGTGGTCTGAACCGATCAAAACGCTTATCGTAGAGTCTTGAGGTTGGTGCCCTTGAACTTCGTCAGCAAAGGTCAGATTGCGGTCACGCAATATATTGATGACGTTTGGCTCTAAAGCTGGACCCTTTACTGTGCAGACCTCTGGCACCTCCAGAGCTTCAACATCGATGACGATCGGCTCAATACTGTCGCGGGCGAAAGAAGACAGACAACCAGGAGTCGACGTCTGCCCCGGAACCAGAGCAGCAAAAACGTTCTCTTCTTTCTCACACCCAAAACGTGTATGTGCCACAGCGGGATGGTATGTGTCATTACCCCCTCTCCCAAAGAAGCACCGTCTCGATGCTTTATGTGCGGGCAAAAGAGAAAATGGAGAAGGATACTATACAAGCGAAATGAATGTGTCGCGGCACAAAATAACGTAGTCTGCTGCTATCAAACAATGAGTCAAATAACAGGAAAGAACAAAACAAAAAAGAGAATACAAGAGGACACGCGTTAAGTCGTCAATGGAGTCAATGTCACTGCACAATCGAGTCACAGCGAGAAAAGTACGGTTTCAGCCTAGAAACATGGATGACTTCAGTTTGTGGAAGACGACGGGAACGTCGCGAGGTGCCTTCTGGGAGAACCTCATAAGTAACATCGCTGACACGTCGTACAATCTTGTAAGGGCCGAAGTAGCGGCGCAGCAGCTTTTCTGAACGGCCGCGCTGTCTGATGGGGGTCCACACCCAGACTTCATCACCAGGATTGAAGGTAACTTCCCGGTGACGAAGATTGTAGCGGCGTGCGTCTGCAGTTTGGCGACACTGAATACGGCATTGCGAGAGTTGACGGGCCTCCTCGGTGCGTTGAGCGAACATCGCAGCATCCGTGGAAAACATTCCTGGGTTGTCGGGGAGGAGCATGGCGTCGAGCATTGTGGTAACCTCTCGACCGTGGACTAAGCGAAAAGGGGTGAAACCTGTACTTTCTTGAATTGCAGTATTATACGCAAAAGTGACGTAAGGCAGGATATCGTCCCAGTTCTTGTGGTCAATGGCTACATACATTGACAGCATGTCTGCAATCGCCTTGTTCAGTCGTTCAGTCAGCCCATTTGTTTGTGGGTGATAGGCCGTTGTTTTGCGATGTTCCGTGCCACTTAACCTCAAGACTTCTTGCAGCATCTCTGCAGTGAAAGCTGTCCCACGGTCAGTGATGACGACAGCTGGCGCTCCGTGACGAAGGACGACGCTGTTAACGAAAAAATGGGCGTCTGCTGCGGTAGCTTTTGGAAGTGCCTTTGTTTCGCAGTACCGTGTTAAGTAATCGGTAGCGACCACAACCCACCGATTTCCAGACGAAGACGTAGGGAATGATCCCAGCAAGTCCATGCCAATCTGATGAAAAGGCGCCTTCGGTGTGGCTATTGGTTGTAGCAGTCCCACTGGTCGTGTAGGTGGTGTCTTACGCCGTTGGCAGTCGTGACACGTTCGAACGCAGTGCTTCACAGCCTTCGTGAGACGTGGCCAGTAGTAGGAGCGGCGAATCCGTTGCAACGTGCGCGTATAGCCAAGGTGTCCGGACGATGGTTCGTCGTGACAAGCACGTAAAATGTCGTCACGAAGCGTGGTTGGCACAACTAGCAGGTATGTAGCTTGCGTATGATCAAAGTTCTTATAAAGGACTCCATCCCGGGAACAAAAGGAGGCTAGCGAGCGTGCGAAACTTCGAGGAGGGTGGGATGTGCGCCCTTCCAGGTAGTCAATGAGCGGGCTGAGCTCCGAGTCGTCACGCTGTTGCTGAGCCAAGCTGGTTGCTGACACGGCAGAAAGAAAAGTGTCGTCGTCTTCAAGGTCATTGTTGGCATTTCCGACTAGTGCACGTGAAAGACAGTCAGCGTCGGTGTGTTTCCGCCCAGACTTGTGTACGATGGTGATGTCGAATTCTTGTAGCCGAAGGCTCCATCGTGCTAGACGACCTGAGGGATCCTTGAGATTCGCGAGCCGACAAAGAGAATGGTGGTCGCTAACTACCCTGAATGGGCGGCCGTACAAGTATGGCCGAAACTTTGTTATGGCCCAGACAACAGCTAAGCATTCTTTTTCCGTAGCAGAATAGTTTTTCTCAGCAGGTGATAAGGTTCTGCTCGCATAAGCAATCACGCGCTCTACGCCATTCTGCCACTGAATTAATACAGCGCCTAGTCCGACGTTGCTGGCGTCTGTGTGCAACTCTGTGTCAGCGTTTTCGTCAAAATGACCCAATACAGGCGGAGCCTGGAGATGGTTTCTGAGGGTGTCGAAGGCATGGCGCTGATCCTGACCCCAAACAAATGGGACGCCGTCTTTTGTAAGTTGATTGAGGGGTTCAGCGATCTTCGAAAAATTTTTGACGAAACGCCTGTAGTACACACACAGCCCCAGAAATCGGTGTAGGTCGTGCTTATTTGTGGGCACGGGAAATGCGGCAACGGTGCTGGTTTTCTCGGGGTCGGGGCGGATGCCGGCATGGCTGACAACGTGGCCAAGGAATTTCAGTTCTTCGTATCCAAAATGGCACTTCTCCGGTTTGAGAGAAAGCCCAGCTGTTCTAATTGCGTGAAGGACTGTCTGCAGGCGCTGGACGTGTTGTTCAAACGTGTCTGCGAAGACCACCACATCGTCAAGGTAAACAAGACATGATTTCCATTTGAGCCCTGTCAGAACCGAATCCATCATCCTTTGAAAGGTGGCTGGCGCTGAGCATAGACCGAAAGGCAGGACCTTAAACTCGTAGAGGCCGTCAGGAGTAATAAAAGCAGTTTTTTCGCGGTCACGCTCGTCAACTGAGATTTGCCAGTAGCCACTACGTAAATCCATGGAGGAAAAATATCTGGCGTTGCGTATACGGTCCAAGGAGTCATCTATTCGGGGTAGGGGATAAACGTCTTTTTTGGTGACCTTGTTCAATTTCCGATAATCGACGCAAAAGCGCAACGTACCATCCTTCTTCTTTACAGTCAAACCTCGATATATCGAACACGGACATATCGAATTATTGCCTATATCGAACGGTTCCTATATCACGTGGGAAATCGCATGCATTTTTAATTTTTTATTTCGAACGAAGTTTGACGTATAATGGATATATCGAACTCTGCCACCCCAAACCGCCCGCGCTCCGTTGACAGGCGGCGAGCTTTCCCGCAACTCTCGAAAATAGCGGTAGCGCGGTGGGCGTTTACGACTGCTGCACACATCGATGGCGCCGAGTGCGCCACTTGAACGTAGCGGCATACGCACGCCGCAGCCTTGCAGCAACGACTCACTGCACTTGTTGCACCAGCTCCTCCTTGATAGTATCGCCAGGCATCCGTCGCATCGGTCGTTGTTGTGCTCGTGTGTTAGGCCTGCCGCGCGTTGTGGTGTGTGTAGTGATGGCTGCAGACGCGAAGAAACGGACGACCCTGACTTTTGCAGCAAAACTGGAAGCAATCCAGCGCGTTGAGAATGGTGAGAAGAAGTCGAGTGTCGCGGACGGGTTAGGCATACCAAGGAGCACATTGAGTACTCTGCTCAAAAACAAATCCGACATAAAGGCCAAGGCCGAGAAGAGTCAGCACTCGGGCGCGCAGCGTGTACGCAAAGCTGCTTTTGAAGATGTTGAGAAGTCTCTCCACAAGCGGTTCATGGACGCAAGGGCCCGAAATATTCCTGTATCGGGGCCGATGTTGCAACAGAAGGCAAAGAACTTTGCATTCATTCTCGGCGTCGAGAATTTCAGTGCGAGTAGCGGTTGGCTACAACGTTTTAAGACTCGTTTCAACATTGTTGGGAAGACTGTGTCGGGAGAGAGTGAGGACGCCAATGATGAAGAAATTCAGAAGTGGCTTGATCATGAGTGGCCCAAAGTTCTCGCCAAGTATGAGCCGAGCCAAATCTTTAATGTTGACGAGACGGGCCTGTTCTGGCAAATGCTTCCGCGGCAAACGCTGGACACTCGCGGGGACAAGTGCCACGGGGGCAAGCAAGGCAAGGCCCTTGTGACAGTCCTATTGGCTGCCAATATGGATGGGAGCACGGAGCTGCGGCCACTTGTAATTGGCAAATTTAAAACCCTGAGGTGCATGCGGAACTGCCCCAATATTCCGGTGACTTATGCCTGGAATAAGAAGTCGTGTATGACGAGGGATATTTTCCTCAAGTGGCTGAAGGCGTGGGATTCGGACCTGGTGCGTCAGGGACGGAAGGTATGCCTTATCGTCGATAACTGCACGGCACACCACACCGATGCCCAGCTGAGCAACATCGAAGTGGTATTTCTGCCGCCCAACACCACTTCGAAGCTCCAACCGTTGGACCAGGGCATTATCCGCACATTTAAGTCTATCTGCAAGCGTCGGCTGATCGACATTTTGCTTGTAAGACTCCGGATGGGCCAAGATCTGAAGATCGATCTTTTGGGTGCCATCCAAATGCTCAAGGCGTCGTGCGAAAACATCAAGCAGTCGACGATAGCCAACTGCTTTCGGCATGCGGGCTCCGGTGGACGCACTGACGAAGCATCAGTGGAAGAATCCGAGGAAGCTGGGTTGGCATGCGCAGATGAAGAAAGCGAGCTCGCCGAAACGTGGAGCAAGCTGGAGAGCTTTGTTGGTGCGGAGCCGCAAAGCATGTGCATAGAAGACTTTGTTGGAGGTAACGACAGCACTGGTACAACGGCGGAGCTAACGGATGTAGAGATCGTCGCCGAAGCTACCGCTGAGCAGCCGAATGAAGACGCTGCCGAGGTGGATCCCACAAGCGCTGATGGTGCCCCGCTCCCGACATCAGCTGAGGTCGTAGCCGCTTTGGCCCTTGCGCGCCGCCACTGCAGCGCGATTGAAGGCACCGGCCTTTCACTTGTGGATCGCCTGGACTATGTTGAGGACGCAGTCGTCAAACATGCCATTGCCAACAAAAAGCAGGCTACTCTTTTTCAGTATTTTAAGCCAACACAATAAATACTTTGTTTGAATCTTCAAGTGAGTATTTACTGCACCATGATTGGTTCGTTGGTTGTTTTCCACAAGTTCTTGACGCATTTTTTACGTGATTTTTTATATCGAATTCTGGATATATCGAACTATTTCGCGATCGCCGTGCCGTTCGATATATCGATGTTCGACTGTACTAACACAACTGGTGAAGCCCAGGGACTAGTCGATGGCTGGATGACGTCGTCTTTAAGCATCTGCTGAACTTGGTCACGTATAGCGTTTTGTTCCTTTTGCGATACCCTATAGGCATGTTGTCGAATGGGTTTTTCGGTGGGTTCGGTGATAATACGATGCTGAGCAAGCGGTGTCTGTTTAACCTTCGACGTTGTAGCAAAGCAGTCTTGAAATGAGCTGAGTATACGCAGAAGGCTTTCTCGTTGTGCTGACAGTAGACCCTGGTTTACGTCGAGAGTGCTCGTGAAGTCCTCGGTAGAACGGTCGCCAGACGAAAGTGAAACCAATGTTGACGAACCCTGGGCGTCTGCAGTTTCCTCAAAGTAGGCAATGGCGGTGCGTCTGGCAAGATGACGATATTCGTCACTGAAGTTCGTGACCAGCAGGTGAGCTCGTCTGTTGCTAGGCTGAATGATTCCTCGGGTAACGCAGATTTGTCGTGAAAGAATGAACGACAAATTGGCCTCCGCAATTACACCGTTTGACACGTCCTGTCCCAATTCCACAGTGACAAAGAGACTGCTTCGAGGCGGCAGAGTCACAGAATCATCGGCAACACGTAATGCTGTTTCCGGTAATTGGATGTTGTCAGTTGTAGCATGAAAACGTTCTTCGAATGACACAAGTAACTCACGGAGGTCAATGACTGCGCCGTACTCACGAAGAAAGTCTATTCCCAGGATGACTGGCCGAGAGCACACAGGCAACACTAGGAAAGACCCTGTAAATGTCGACGCACGGATTCGAATACGTGACGTGCACATTCCAGTCGGCCTCACCAGATGTCCACCTGCCATGCGCAACTGGGGTCCTTGCCACGGTGTGGTAACTTTCCTCAGTTCAGATGCAAGTGCGGCGCTCATAACAGAATAGTAGGCACCGGTGTCAACGAGGGCAGTGACAGCATGGTTGTCCACGCAGACGGCGATGTCGGCAGAAACTATCCTCTGTCGGAAAACATTGAAAAACGGGAATGGTCGTCGTCGGGCCGTTGCGTCGAGGGAGGTTCTTTGAAAGTTCGTCGGTCAGCGACTTCACCCCCAGAAGTCGCGGCTCCTAGTTTCCCCTGCGAGGACTCGGAGACCGGCTCCTGAAAGGAGTGTAAGACGACGAGGGCAAGGTAGGTGATGTAGACCGGCGAGGCGATGGCGATCTCGATTGGCGGCGCTCAACAGTCGAAGGAATTCGCTGGCCCGTGAGATACGCCTCGATTTCGCGGGGGCGCTCACCGTAGCGTGGGCATCGAGCATCAGGGTGGAAGCCGCAGAGACCTAGTTGACGGTACTGACAGTTGCGATACACGTGAGCCGCTTCGCCGCAGTGGTAGCAGAGCGGACGATTGTCCGACGTGCGCCACACACTTGCCTTGCTAGCACTTTGTCTCGATGCAGACGGCAGATATGTGGGTGCGCTCGGAAACCTTGAACCGGGAGGCAGACTCGAAGCGGTGTCCTGGAATGGGTGCGTAGACTGGTCCATTGTCCGCATAGAGGGACCTGTTGCTGGTGGTGCAAAAGATCGCAGTGCCGCCGCATACGTCAGGACGGGAGTCTCAGGTATTGGTGGTGCGAGCGGCGCAAGAGGTGCGACCGCCTGCCTTATTTCTTGTCTGATTACGTCCGCGAGTGCAGTCACAGGTGGTTGGGCTCCTACTGTATGGAGTTGTCGCAGTTCGTCCCGCACGATACTTCGTATGAAGTCTGCGAGCGCCTGCCTCTCGCTGTCGGATCCGATGGAGCATGCAGTGGCCGTGATGTCGTTGCGTTCGTACTGTGACGACCGGTGCTGGAGAGTACGCTCCATCGTGGTTGCCTCCCTGATGAACTCGGCCACAGTTGTCGCTGGGTTGCGCACGAGTCCAGCGAAAAGCTGTTCTTTCACCCCACGCATCAAGTGCCGCACCTTCTTTTCCTCTGACATGGCAGGGTCTGCGCGCCGGAAGAGTCGAAGCATGTCCTCAACAAACATTGAGACTCGCTCGTTCGGCCGCTGATTCCTGCACGAGATGGCTTGTTCAGCTCTCTCCTTCCTTTCGGCGTTGCGGTACGCGTCGCGGAGCTGCCGACTAAACTCTTGCCATGTCGCGAAGGAGCCCTCGGGGTTTTCGTACCACGTTTTCGCAGAGTCTTCCAATGTGAAGTAGACTCTCCGCAGCTTGCGAACTTCGTCCCATTCGTTGATGCTGGCAACCCGATCGAAGTGGTCGAGCCAGTCATCAACATCTTCGAAAATGTCTCCATGGAATGGTCTTGGTGTCTGTGGCGCATGAAAAACATGCGCGAGGGGAGAACAATGGGCATCGGTAGTTTGACTCGCCTGGCTTGTTGTCGGAGTCGTCATCTTTTCGAGTCTCGATGACAAGGGACCAAATTTGGGGGGTAATCCTCGCAGACGGCGGCTGCTTCTTGCTCTGGGAGATGTAGCTGTCGCCAAGGTGCTAGGAGTGACGGCCGACACTTGTGAGCCAAGGTACAGGTACCCAACGCCTCCACCAGTAATGTCGCGGGCGAAAGAAGACAGACAACCAGGAGTCGACGTCTGCCCCGGAACCAGAGCAGCAAAAACGTTCTCTTCTTTCTCACACCCAAAACGTGTATGTGCCACAGCGGGATGGTATGTGTCAATACATCCACAGAGCGTGACGTTCACTCTTCGGCACTGGTAATGTCGTGGGTGCTTTGACCCGCCAAATGTATAGACATCCATTTCTTCATATCCAGTGGAAGGCAGGCAAAGCTGCTGCGACAAGTCTTTTCGGATGAACGTTCGTTGGCTGCCGGTGTCAAGCAGCAGTCGCACTGGCACACAGCCACGGGTTCCGGATGCCCACACTGGCTGTTTGTAGCAACACCGACGACGAACGCGTGCTGCTAGCAGGAGCCGTTGTTATGTGCTTTTCTCGCTGTGTGGCCGCCTCTCGGTTTTCAGCTCCAGTCGATTGTGGACTGTCGAATCCTCGTCGGCCCCAGATGTCGCACAGAGCATAAATATGGCGTCCTGAGCACCGGTCGCACTTAAGCCAGGCTGCGGTTCGGCAACTGCGAGCAATGTGCCCTTGCTTCCCGCACCTGAAGCAGCAGCTATTGCTGGATAGGCGCTGGTGCTTTTCTTCTGCAGATAGCGCGGCCCGGCAATCACGCGTCAAGTGGCCTGAGATGCTGCAAAGGGGACATATTGTCTGTGCAGGCCTTGAAGTGGCACCTGGCGATGATGACCGTGCTGTCAGGGCTAGAGCGGACGGTAGATGTGGCGGTGATGAGGTGTCCGCAGCCTTGCGGTTCGTTGACGGTCTCCCTGAAGTGGCCTTCTCGTGTGACGCTCGACTCTCCTTTCTACTTTCGACTTCCACTTGAAGGAACTTCAAGATCGCCTTGACTTGCTCGTCTCTCGATTGGACTGGAGAGTCCGCGGCGTCTGTGCCGGTCTTTGTGCGCTTTCGGTACTGGATCGCCAGGTCCTCTGGCAATTAGCGCATCAGCACCCAGTGCAAAACAACCGCGTACTCTGAAGACGGCATGCCAAGACTTTCCAAACAGCCGGTCCTGAACTGTATTTGTTCGTATAGGTCACGCAGCCTTGCTACTTGCGACAATGTCTCGATTGGTTCGATGGCAAGGAGGCTGTCGATGTGGTCGTCGATGAGAAGATCCTTTCGCCCGAACCTTTCGGGGAGCACCTTGACGGCGATGTTGTAATTCGCTTCTGTAAGGCTTATTCCTTCAATGGCCCGCTTCGCAGCGCCGGCCAAGTACATCTTCAAGTACTTGAACTTCTCGATACCGGTGAGATCGGGGTGCGTGTGAATGGTCGCCTCGTAGTGCTCCCAGAACCCCTGCCCCTCACGGTTGTCGCCGCTGAAGACGGGCACTTGAAATTTCGGCAAGGCGACTCGCAACCCCGGTGCTCGTGGTCTAGTGGGATCGGCGAGGTCTTGACCGATGGCCTCCGAATGGGCAGCTCCCATGGAGCTGCTGGCTCCGTCAGTTGTAACCGCATGCCTCGGCTGGTTGGTTTTGGTGACGGTAGAACCAACCGCTGCCTGCGCGTTCATCGCGGACCGAAGCCTGCTGATGGATTTCACGATCTTCTCTTGGTAATCCAGAGCGCCCATAATTTCCTCATCGAATTCGTCACAGTCAAGGGCGTCGGCGATCTGCTTGTCCAGTTCGGCAAGAGCAGTGTCTTTGTCACGAAGCCCGTCGATGAGTTCCTGCAAGTCGGCAGATGACGGTACTGTGCCTTGCAGGAGGATCTCGGTGGCCTCGGACGGGAGTCGGGTAGTGGCACCGCGAAGGGCGCCTCGATGCCTACGTAGCTTGTCCATCCTCGGTACGGTACGTAGGATGTCGGCCCTCTCCCAGGTTTCCGGCACCAATAATGTAGCGACAGAGAAGAGACCGACACCCGTGTTGCCCTGGTTGAACACTTCTTCCTTCTTTTATTGCGTGCTCTCGAGCAGCCCCGCCTTACGCCCGCTTCTTCGCGCGTATTGTGCACGGCACGGCGTTTCCCGCCAACGTTTTCCCGTGGTAGATTCAACAACTCTTCCTCTTCTTCTGCGTTCCGCACACTCGCATGTTTCCCTTCCCCGGGGGCAGACGAAGCTCGCTAAGCGAGTTAAAGATGCCTATGATGGTACTGCTTGAGTCGAGCCACATGAACAACTTGTGTAACGTGCAAACGCCGGTTAGTGGCCGTCACTTGGGCAGCCACGTAGTGTACGTCACGTAGACGAGCGACTATCACCAATGGGCCTGAATAGTTGGCTAGTAACTTCCGGTACCGGCCTTTTTTTCGAGCAGGAGTCCACAGCCAAACATAGTCACCAGGAGAACTTAGCTTGTAATAGCGTGGTACAAATAAGAAGTAGACACGACACGACAGACAGGTAGGTGCTAAACTTCCAACTTTTTATTCATGACCTTCGCACCCATCTTATACATGCGCAAAAACACAACTCATCCAGCACGTGACCCTGAATCAAGAAACGTCATTTCCTTTTCCATCAAAGAAATTGACGGCAAGCTTACAAACAAGTCTCCCATTTGTGCTATAGCCTCGGCTTCTTTTATGTCACGTGCAATCTGATTTCTAAACCGGCCGATAACCACACAGCTATGCAGATTAGGGGAGCACCCACACCTTTTGCAGTGCGCTGCTTGGAACCCTCTCACTGAAAGCCTATTTTTTGCATTGTAGCTGTGCTCACGTAGTCTATCATTCAGACACCTCTCGGTCTGTCCTATGTAGTATTTCCCTCACGATAATGAAAACTTGTAAACTACACAGCACTCGCAATTAACAAATCTAACTTGATGTTTCTTGTCACAAGCTAAGTGAGCGACTTTATTTGGGCATGTCAACCTGCAAATGTCCCCCAGTTTTTTAGGGCGCTGAAAAAGCGACGCGGACATTAGCTCGATGGGCTACTTACAAGCTAAGTTCGTGGATGACCAACTCGCCCAAACTACAACACTTCTCACCAGGAGAAAAAACTTGCAAGAATATGCTTGGCATCGTAGTGACTCTAGCTTTGTTCTTCCGAGGACAATGTTCTAAGGCGCGCAAGTTGACACGCTTTTTCGCACAACATAATGTCTGAGCAATGGAAAGATCTTCCTGATGCGAGAAAGGTGGTAGAGTGTCCAGACGAGGGTTTCGTGCATAAAGCAGGAAGAAAGGTGTATACCCAGTAACTTCATGCTTGGCGGTATTGTATGCGTAAGTTATGAAAAGCAAGAGGGCGTTGTTATGATCGGCCTGCCTGGCTTGGCGCCGCTTTGACGCATGAGACGTTGCGGCTAAGACTACCCTGATTTCTTCCGGGTCAGCGGTTCCAGAGATGCCCCAAGAGCGGCGACAACACGAAGGTCGTTCGTCTAATATTCTCAGGTTGTCTGCGCCCCTCGTAAAACCCTTTGGGCACGCCTGACCAACTGACAGTTTAGGAAGAGTTGTTGGCCGTCGAGGCGGCTTGCTTTGTCGTCAAGGTGCCCCGGACAAAGGACCCAGCGTCTGGGAACCGTCTGCGGATGCATTTCCCACGTTCCCCGTGGTGCCTTGTTGCCGCTGTTTCCACAACACGTGGCCTGCCTGGCGCCGCATACCCATCATTGCAACAGACTACGAAATTGACTTCCACGTAAGACTCAACGTCTTCGTGCTGTGCCATGTGTGCGCGGTGGGCAGTGTTTTTCCCTCGCCATGGGACGAACTGGATGTGCCTCTTTCTCCTTTCGTGGGTTGGGAAGGAGGCGGCGTTTCACCTTCCCCTTTTGGGGGCGGAGGTGAAGATGGAAATTTTCATTGGACTGTCTTGGCCTCCATTGTTTTTTCCTACAGGGAACCCTGGGAAGGCCAGGACATAAAATGCGAGCGCCGATGCGCTCCCGTCGAGCTCTCACAAGTTCTCTCAAGCTCTCACGAGCTCCGAGAGCTTCCATGATGCTAACCCCATCATGTAGCAACACGCTACCTGTAAATAAACGTTACTGTTAACAGCTCCGGGCTCCTCCCCTCGACATCTCCCCGGGACTCTAGCTGGCTCCGGTCCTCTGGGCAGAACCCCGACTACATCAACTGGATGGCAGCGGTGGGATGCTGCTGACAACTGGAACACTCCAACTGGTTAGCAGCAACGGGATGACCCATGCTTGACTCGGGCCTCAACGATATGGTGAGTGCTTGACTTTCTTTGAGTTTTGCCAGGTTTTAGCTTTTGAAGTTTTCTAAATCTGTATGTAATCTTCTGTGCGTATAGGCTTCGTTGTACCGCTACCATACGTCACAGCTATTCACCATTTTAGCTTTCATGTTCTAAAACTGGCAGTGTTTTACCGTGCGTCTAGGCTTCGCTTGTTCGCTACCTAACGTCACGGCGGGTAGAAAGTCCTCACTCGTGAAGACCATGGAGTTGGTAAAGAAGCTAGAGAGACCAGACCTCTTACTACTGTGTGAAGAGCTGGGAATTAAGGTTGGGAGAGAAGAGAGAGAGTCACAGCTGATTAACGCTATTCAGGAATGCGGGGCGGAGGATGATGAAATTGAGGAGTGCTGGGAGGAAGTTGAGAAGAACAAAAGATGGGCTGAAGAAGACAGGATAAATGAGAAAAGGCGATTGGCTTTAGCACTTTATCAGGCATCAAGTAACCCGAATAATGGGATAGCACCCTCAGATAAGAAAAAGAAAGGCAGTCCTGCTAAGTCCACGTCTACAGTGAGCCACTCAGAAGATCGAAAGAAAGAAAAGGCGTTTAAGGCTAGGAAGCCGGTTGTATGCCACCGTTGCAAAGAGCTAGGTCACATCGCAATCGGCTGCCGCAAGCCTAGGAATGCTCTCTGTTTTCGGGACAGCAGCGACAATGATCTGGAACCATTGAAACCCCCCATTCAGGAATTAGTTGAGGAAAACGTACCGCGGGACTCTGCCGCAACGTTTGATAGTGTACATCCGTACTCTTCGACAAATGAGGTGACCACAGGGGAACGCCCGTGCGCATGGCAAGTAGTTGAAAATGAAAGTGTGTGTTTGCCATTAGCCCGCGTTGAAAGTGAGGGACCGTTCAGACTGCTCGCCCCGGAAACTTTGGTGTCCCAAAACCTGCCCGAGCATTATCCCTCTCAGAATGATGTGGATATGCTTTCGAAAGGCCTTTGTTTTGGTGACGAATCGGCGGCAGCTATGACGGATCCGATGGCCTGCGAGTCTGCTCATGAGGTTCCGGAAGCAGAAAGCGCTAATGAAGCAGACTGTAAAAGTTCAGATGATGAGGCGCTTAGCTTACCACGAGAGGAAGAGGCGCTCAACATAGCGCGAGGTGATGAAGCGCTTAGATTAGCGCGAGGTGATGACTCTCATCAAGGAGAGACATCTAATGGCGAGCCGGCTGGTTTAGCAAGTGTCGATTGTAGCGTTGTTTCTGAAGTGCAGACAGCTAGAAATAACGCCGAGGATAAGCCAGTTGAGCCGCCTGGAGTTTGGAGCAATGTACTTCCGAGTATTATTGCCGAGTCGGGGAGCGTTCCGTGCCGCCCTGAAAGAAAAAGGCGCCAGCGAAAACTTCGGGGAAAGGGGAAAGGTCCAAGTTGCCTCGAGCGGAGGCTGGAAACCCCGAAAAGGTTCTCTAAAAGCCAAAAATTGCGGGTCTCGCACAAATCGAGATTGGGTATGAAGCGTGTCGCGAGGACCAAGAAAAAGAGACGCCGAAGTGGTCGCCTGGTTTCATCATCCTTTTGGAAGGCTAAACGGTGGAGCAAAGCGAGGTGGTGCGTACGCGACTGTAACGACAAAGGTCCTCCCCCAAGTTTGCGAGAGAGTGACCGCTGCTCTGGGCGGCCCACAATGAGGAAGCTTAGGCGTCCGGGTGCGTCTTTGTCGGAGTTCGGAGCCCGCGGAACAAAGGTCACCGCCACTGTGTGCTTCGGACAGGTTGGCTTTTTGTCCCTCCGTCGCGATCTGGCCCATCGACAACTGTGGTATGCGCGTCCCCCCAGAGCACGGCTGAAAGGGTGCCGCATGAATTTACGCAGTGTCCCGAAGGATACTAAGAATTTGTTTTGTATCCAGTTTTAATATTGTTTTGTTTAGCTGTCTAACGTTTGCATGTCTGCTGATGAGCAAGGACTGTGTTGATTTTTGAAAGTTTTATTTTCCTCCTCATCTTAACTGCAGACATTGAGATATTTGCTAAACTGCTTGTTTGCTTACATTTTGCAAAAGCTAGCACCCGAGTAGAGGGTTTTGCGCTAATTTTAACAGAGAAGTAGGCTGAAGGTAAAAGCCTCTGTTTAAACCTTCTGTTCGTGCAGTGAAGTGTAGGTTTTGTTTCTCTGTTTGTTTTATGTTTTACGCGCAAGTTTATCTTAACAGAGGAGTAGGCCGAAGGTAAAAAGCCTCAGTTTAAACCTTATGTTTTTGCAGTGTAGTGTAGGTTTTTGCTTTTGTTGATTTTATTTTATCCGCATAATGTTCGGACAGTGTAAGGCTACCAAGAATTCCTCTTGTATCCAGTTTTGAATTGTTTTGCTTTTAATGTTCGCGTGTCTGCAGATGAGCAAGGAATATGTCGATTTTTGTAACTTTTATTTTCTTCCTCATGATAACTGCAGACATTAAGATACTTGTTGAACTGGGTGTTTGCTTACATTCAGCGAAACTTAACACCCGAGTGGAGGGTTTTGCGCAAGTTGATTTTTAACAGAGAAGCAGGTTGAGGGTAAAAGCCTCTGTATAAACCTTGTGTAAATTGCAGCACACTTGTTAGTATGCGCATCAGTGTAGTGTAGGTTTTTTGTTTCTCTGTTTGTTTTATTTTCATACGCGCAAGTTTGATTTTGAGTTTTACTTACTGTGAGAGGCGTAATCCGTTAACTACCTCCTTTCGTTTTGTTTCGCCCGTAGCACCTGCGTGCCTTGAACGCTGTGAATCTCTCTGGGAAATGATACAAAACGTTAGGCTGTTGATTTGCTTCGCACTTAGTAGGTCTGAGTTTGTTATGGCTTCGTTATCTGATTCTTGTTTTTCACGAGTGAGCGCACCAATTGTAAATTTCTAGGGAGTTTTACCAAAACTGTAACCTGGCATTTCTCGAGGTCAGTTGAGTGCTCTATGTTTGTTGTGCCTCGGGTCTTGCGTGGTTCGTTTCTGGCGTTTGCTGGCCATGGCTCAGGTCCAGAGATTGGTGCAGCCTGCGTCAACGTCTACAAGGGAGCAGATCTACGGTCTCTGCGGAGTGCTTTGGTGCTGCAACCCCTTCGAGACCTCCTGTGACGGTGGACGGGCTGTTATGATCGGCCTGCCTGGCTTGGCGCCGCTTTGACGCATGAGACGTTGCGGCTAAGACTACCCTGATTTCTTCCGGGTCAGCGGTTCCAGAGATGCCCCAAGAGCGGCGACAACACGAAGGTCGTTCGTCTAATATTCTCAGGTTGTCTGCGCCCCTCGTAAAACCCTTTGGGCACGCCTGACCAACTGACAGTTTAGGAAGAGTTGTTGGCCGTCGAGGCGGCTTGCTTTGTCGTCAAGGTGCCCCGGACAAAGGACCCAGCGTCTGGGAACCGTCTGCGGATGCATTTCCCACGTTCCCCGTGGTGCCTTGTTGCCGCTGTTTCCACAACACGTGGCCTGCCTGGCGCCGCATACCCATCATTGCAACAGACTACGAAATTGACTTCCACGTAAGACTCAACGTCTTCGTGCTGTGCCATGTGTGCGCGGTGGGCAGTGTTTTTCCCTCGCCATGGGACGAACTGGATGTGCCTCTTTCTCCTTTCGTGGGTTGGGAAGGAGGCGGCGTTTCACCTTCCCCTTTTGGGGGCGGAGGTGAAGATGGAAATTTTCATTGGACTGTCTTGGCCTCCATTGTTTTTTCCTACAGGGAACCCTGGGAAGGCCAGGACATAAAATGCGAGCGCCGATGCGCTCCCGTCGAGCTCTCACAAGTTCTCTCAAGCTCTCACGAGCTCCGAGAGCTTCCATGATGCTAACCCCATCATGTAGCAACACGCTACCTGTAAATAAACGTTACTGTTAACAGCTCCGGGCTCCTCCCCTCGACATCTCCCCGGGACTCTAGCTGGCTCCGGTCCTCTGGGCAGAACCCCGATCACATCAGCGTCCCAGTTCCCGTGGTCAGCATCAACATACATTGATAGCACATTCGTAAGAGTGCGATTCATCGTCTTGTTGAGACCACTAGTTTGCGGATAGTAAGGAGTGGAGTGACTATAAGAAGAACCACAAAGGCACAAAAGTTCTTCAACAACGTCGGCGATAAATTGCCGTTCATGGTCACCGATTATCCGTGGAGCGCCATGCCGCAATAAGACCCGTTGTAGCAGAAAAGTGGCCGCTGAGGCAGATGTAAGGGCCTCTGTTTCCGTATATCGAGTTAAATAATCCACGCACACGACAGCATATCGGTGGCTGGATGGGGTCTTAGGAAGTGGTCCGAGCAAGTTGATGCTGACTTTTTCAAAAGGAGATGTTGGTGGTGAAAGGGGCTGTAAATGACCTGCCAGAGCAGTCGTGGCTTGCCTGTGGCGCTGACAAACAGCGCAGCCGGCGAAATACCGTTTCATGGTCTTACAGATTTTCGGCCAGTAAAACGTCTTAAGAAGTCGGCGTAGCCCACGTGCAAAACCAAGATGACTGGACATTATGTCATCTGCATAGAACGGAAAACGACTAGAAGCAACCAATGGAAGACCGTCGGCAGAGTAGTTCCTCTTGTATAGCAAGCTGTTGGAAATTGTAAAACGCTTTCCTGGGGAATCGTGTGCGGCTTCCAGTACGGGTTTCGAGGCAGGGCCGCGTTGTTGTTCGCTCTTGAAGTTGCCGAGATAGAGAAAGTCGGATGAGACAGAAACTAAACGGTTATCAAAGTCGTCGTCGGCATTGGTGTCCACCGAAGGAAGGCAGGATAGGCAATTGGCATCCGTGTGACATCATCCACTCTCATAGGTCACAGAAAAGCTATACTCCTGGAGGCGCAACGGCCAACGAGCCAACCGGCCAGACGGGTCGCAGAGTCCAACGAGCCAGCATAGTGAGTGATGGTCAGTCGCTATAGCGAACCCTCGGCCATGCAGATACGGTAGGAACTTCCGAATGGCGAAGACAACTGCTAAGCGCTCGAGCTTGGCGACGGTTTAGTTCTTTGCTCTGGTCAGTGTCTGACTGGCATAAGCTACGACATGCTGGTGGCCGCTGCAGATTTGGACGAGCACAGCGCCAACACCAAGTCCACTAGCATCAGTATGCAATTCTCTGAAACCTTCAGGATGAAAATGCTTTAGGATAGGTCCTGAAGTAGAGCAAAAAAAATCGCCAGGGCTGCGCGGAAAGCGCAACACAGTCACAGCGAAAGCTGGAAGAGCGGCCTTTCTAGAGCCCGTCATAAACTCTTTCATGGCTACTAGTACAAGTACACTAGCAAAGTACCCACGGAGTGGGTTTGGTGGCGGCATGGCGAACTCCCGTTTCAAGCACGTCTGTTTCATCTTGCAGATTGCCGTTATCGCCGGCTGCCTCGATGTTCTGATGCATGATCCTCCAAGCGATGCACTGTGCAGGCTCCTACCATGATTCAGCGGCGCTCGAACTGGTGACAGTGCCCGATCTTCGACGGGGCAGGAATGCGCTGCTGCTGATCATGGGAAGGATTTTCCGTCTATTGACGTGCTTTCGTTCAACCATCTGTACTGCTCACGGCATAGTACAGCGGCGGTGCTGGCAGCGAGGATGCCCAAGGATATAAGAGCGGCAACGTGGAACCATCACTTCAGTGGGTCCGGTGGCGGCATGGCAAACTCCCGTTTCAAGCACATCTGTTTCATCTTGCAGGTAACATGCAATTACAAATGGTACCGAAATGATAACCACTGTTTGTTGCTGCTACCGGACCCTCTGAACTGTACTGCCGTTGTGACACAACTGGTCAACTGCCTAAGAATGTCATTATTGTTACTTTGTGGCGACGTAGAGACCAGTCCCGGTCCCAAAGTTGATGAAATGCTGTCGCAACTACTGGCTGGGCAAGCTCGCATCAACCAGGAATTAGCTAGCCTATCTGAAACAGTTGCATCATTTGAATGTCGTCTAATGAATGTTGAGACAATGGTGGCGTCTATGTCAAACATTATACCACGTGTAAGTGAACTGGAGCAGACCGTTGGCACGCTTCAAAAACTAGTTGGTAAGCTTGACCGTCACAACGATGAGCTAGAGAACAGACTTCGTAAAAACAACTTGATAATTCATGGTTTGCGTGAGACACCTTCCAAGAAGACTGACCATCTGCTTGAGTCTGTATTGGATCTGTTATCAGTTAAACTCGGTGTAAAGTGTGACGACACAGAGCGTTGCCACAGGCTTGGAGCAGAAAGAGGAGATAAACCTTGGCCGGTAATCATTAAACTAATGCATTTCAGGTCAAAGATTGCTACCTTGAACAACGCACGAAAACTTAAAGGAACTAAAATTTACATAAATGAGGACTACTCTGCTCGGGTTCGACTGGCACGTAAAGCGCTGTGGCAGAATTCCCAAGATATGCGCGAGAATGCTGGGAAAGTGAAGCTTAAGCACGACACACTCACAATTGATGGTGTTCATTACATGTGGGACATTGATAAAAATGTCATTGTCAAGGTTTCTACGCATTCACTTTCAGCAGGGTCAGTCTCTGTGAAATCGGCTTCTGCGCAAGCACTTGGTAAGAACTCAGCTTCCTGCGATTCTGTTTTCGCGGAGGCTGATTGACGTTGTGATCAGAATATCATGGTCCTCAATGTAAATTCGAGGAGTATACTAAACAAAATTGAAGCTCTGAACTGTTTAGTGGAATGCCACAACCCATCAATTGTTTGCCTTACTGAGACTTGGCTAACTGATACTGTTAATGATAGCGAAATTTTGCCTGCTGGTTATGCACTTCTTCGGAAAGACAGGCATGTTGGCCGTGGAGGAGGTGTGGCAGTTTTAAATAAATCAAATCTTGAATTTTCTTTATTACCTACCTTCCGGGCACAGAAACTATTTGGTGCAAAATATACATTAAATGTATCGTAATAGTTGTTGGTGTCCTCTATCGCCCTCCGAACTCTGACGATGTTGTTCCTGCTATTAATGATTACCTTGTCAGTAACAAGTTGTACGATTGTAAATTATTGTTATCTGGAGATTTCAATCTCCCGTACGTTAACTGGAACTTACTTACCCCAACTGGGCGTGATAGGGCGCTTTGCGCTTCCCTGATCGACCTGGCGGTTTCTTTTGGGTTAACTCAACTTGTAGATACTGTAACACGCGAGGACGCAATATTGGACCTTGTTTTTGTAAACCAGCAACTCTTATCGCACGGCATAAAATGTGAAGTCATCGAAGGGTTATCTGACCATAAAGCTGTTGAAGTTACCTTGAACTTAGTGTGTCCCCCTCAAAGACCTGAGATCAAAACTGTTTTGAACTTCAGTAAAGCTGACGACACTTCCGTATTGGACACTTTAGCCTCATCTTTTGATGAATTTGTATGTTGTAGCGAATTTTGCAATGTAGATACGCTGCTTCTTACGTTTTGTGACATTGTGCATGAATGCCTATCAAAGTACGTGCCTCAAAAATATATTAAACGGAACCCAAGACATCCATGGTATAATAGAGATATAATTCAGCTCACTTGTCGCGTAAAGCGCTTACGTAAGAATCGTCATTCCAGGTGTAAGGAAAATGTTTCTTCATTTAAAACATTGAAAAGTAAATTAGGCACTAAAATGAAAGAGGCTAAGAACTACTACTTTAGCAGTACTTTGGCTACATTTATGAAAAAAATCCATCCAGGCTCTGCAGATCGATTAGTCCTGCATCGTCTATACCTTCATCATTTATTGTTAATGACCAATCCTGCTCAAATCCTGAAGCTATAGCAAATGCCTTTAATAATTACTTTAAATCTGTTTTTTCTACTGATAACAGCATAAATCCTTCATTTACTGCATGCAAAAACCTGCCTGCTCTTCCTGATCTTGAAGTGAGCTCCTCTGGAGTACATAACCTGATATTAAATCTTGATGTTACGAAAAGCTCTGGCCCAGATGGTATTCCAAATATGTTTCTAAAAAGGTATTTAGAGTGGTGTGCTAATTATCTTACTGTAATATTTAAAAAATCAATAATCTCTGCAACAGTTCCCCAGCTGTGGAAATTCGCAAACGTCGTGCCTGTATTTAAGTCCGGAAACAAGCAAATAATACCAAATTATAGGCCAATATCTTTACTTTCGACCAGCTCTAAACTTTTGGAGCATATCATTCATAAATACATTGTAGAATACCTAAATGCACACAGTATACTTTCCCGATCACAGCACGGCTTTCGTGCTGGCTATTCTACTGTCACACAGTTGCTTGAATTTACGCACGACATTGCTTCTTCCCTTAATGACCGAGGACAGATTGACGCCATATTTATTGATTATTCTAAGGCCTTTGACTTGGTTTGCCATGCTAAACTTTTAGTTAAACTTGGCACATTTTTTGGTGACAATAAGCTAGTTGACTGGATAGCAGATTACTTGCGGTTACGCACACAATTTGTTACGTTTAACCGCACGAAGTCATCTGATGTACAAATCACATCAGGGGTGCCCCAAGGTTCGGTGCTTGGGCCGCTCTTGTTTATTATCTACATAAATGACGTAGCAGAAATTATCGATGACACTCAAATTAAACTTAGAATGTATGCAGACGACTGCGTTATCTATAACGCCATCGCAAATGTTGAAGATCAGGAAGCGCTGAACAGTGTTTTTTGATTGTTTTGTAACTGGAGTGAAACCTGGCAAATGTCTATTAATTTCAAAAAGACCGTAGCCATGACATTTTCAAATAAGAAACAGCCTCTTAATTTTATATATACTAATGATAGTGTCAGTCTAGCTCGTGTCACGGAGTTTAAATACCTTGGTGTAACTTTGACAACAAATATATAATGGCACACGCACGTCGAAACAATCTGCAACAAGGCTCTTCGAAAGCTCTGGTATCTCCGACGCACGTTAAGCAACTCGACAACGGAATACAAGTTGACAGCGTACAAGACCTTGGTCAGGCCTATACTCGAATATGCGTCGGTTGTTTGGTCACCTCACCACAAACATGACATAGCTATGTTAGAATCTGTTAAAAAAAAGCAATAAGGTTTATTTTGTGTCGCTATGACCGGCGGTTCCCGCCTAGTTCGCATGCGCACGTTTTATCGCTGCAGCCTCTCGAACATCGGCGCACTTGCGATCGAATCATCCTCCTGCATAAGGTAGTTCGCACCGGCTTGAGTGTTCTAGCACCCATTTCTTTTGTTGCAGCTTCTGCACGCCATACGCGACGATTCAATTCCCTAAATATTATGCCCTTTAGAGCTAGTCTTGATTGTTTTAAGTTTTCCTTTTTTCCGTGGATCTAGGGAATGAGCTTGATGGGTCTCTGCGCAGACTCGATGCTCAGGAATTTGAAAAGGAGTTGCGAAATCACGTATTTTGTTAAATTGTATTTTTTTTTCATTGTGTTGAACATCTGTATCCACTCCTGCTATGTCTCAATAACTGAGACAGCAGTATTTGTAAAGGAAAAAAAATGCCACAAATCATAATTTTTGTGAAATTGGGAAGCACCCACAACAACATTATTCATCATTCTGTGGAGAAGCGAGGTACCATCTGTAAGGCATTATGTGCATTTTGTTGATGCGACGGTTGATGATGATAAAGAATTATGGCTGATCCCTTTGTAATGGGTAGCAAGCTTTAAACAACCCAATAGTTATGTAATTCGCATTGTTTGGCGCCCGGTCGTTATGTAACTCTCCCACCACGCTTTATAATATACTTTAACGTGAGAAAGAGAGAATTAACTTTACTGAGACCCTGAGGAAATGGATCATGGGAGCCTTATGGGCTTCCTTGGCAACAAATAGAAGTGCACTTGTGAGGAACCCACTACGCTATAAATCATCATAATTTTTGTGAGGTAGGGAAGCAGCCACTATGCAATTTTTCATCATTCTGCGGAGAACTGTGGTACCCGCTAAACACCTGTAAGGCATTATGTGCACTTTGTGGCTGATGACGATGAAGAATTATGGCAGAGCCCCTTGTGATGGGTTTGCAGCATTTAACAACCCACTTGTTGCACGATTCGCATTGTGTGACGCCTGGTTACATAATTCGTGTTATGTGACACATGAATGTTATTTTACTCTTCTACCACACTACATTACATATGCTAATGCGGTTCCTTCCCGACGTGAAGCCTGTATAGGGTCTTTTTGCAAAGCAGTTTCAAGCACCAGCATGGCTCTGAGGTAGAATACTGGGCTCCCACGCAGAGGGCCAAGGTTCGAACCGCGTTCCATACCGGATATTTTTTCTTTAGTTTTTTTTTTTCTTATTTCGCGCGATAGTGGTTACGGGCACTGGCGGCGGCTGTGGCGGAGGACAACTGCGGTGCCAGCAACGGCCCTTGTTGTGATCTCATAACAGCTTTCGCTGTAAAATTTCAGCTGTTGAAATGCAGCCTCACATGTATCATCCCACAAGTGCGGCGCGTCTTTATGGAAATTGTGCAAAATTCTTAATAAATCGGCGGAAATATGAGCAAAGACGCAGAAAACTTCGCAGGTCCTTCACGTTTTGCAGTTGTTCAAAGTTACGAACCACTGCAGTCTTCTGTACGTCCGGTCGTATTCCTTCTCTGTCCACAAGAAAGCCTAGTACGAGGGCTTCATGTTCACCAAAATGACTTCTTTTTAGTTTAAACAAGGCCAGCTTTCTGTATGCATTCAAGCATAATCAACAAGCGGTGATTGTGCTCTTGAAAAGTGTTTTCATAAATAATAACATCATCTAAATAGCACATGCAAACTTCCCACTTCAGTCCACGGAGTACTGTGTCCATAAATCTCTCGAGCCCCGCCACGGTGGTTATGGCGCTCGACTGCTGACCCGAAGGTCGCGGGATCGAATCCCGGCCGTGGCGGCTGCATTTTCGATGGAGGCGAAAATGTCTGAGGCTTGTGTACTTAGATTTAGGTGCACGTTAAAGAACCCCAGGTGGTCGAAATTTCCGGAGCCCTCCACTACGGCATCTCTCATAATCATATCGCGGTTTTGGGACATTAAACCCCAGATATTATTATTATAAATCTCTCGAATGTCACTTGAGCATTGCACAAACCGAAGGGCATAAAGTTAAACTCAAAAAGACCTTATCTTCGTCAGACATGGTCGTACTGACAATTCCGCAAAGTTTCAATACAGCCTCGATGTAGGTGGTACAAGTTTCACCAGGTAACTGAGCTCTGCGTGAAAGCGTCTGCTCAGCCTGCTTAATCTTAGTTGAGTGACATAATGCTGCGCTAAAAAAACACACACCACAAAGTAAGGAACGCAAGACGACAGGACAGGCGCTACTCACAACTTTAATGAAGACTACAAGATGGTGGCACATATATAAGCATCCCAATGCGCAAATGCAACATCACAAACCATAGGGGTCGTATCATATCAAAGATTCGAAAAAATTATGTTTCGCATTGTACAGAAAGACCGACGTCTGACTGACGCAGTCATCATTCTTCTCTTTGATATAGAAAGCCTCGAGAAGTTCACACGCTGTTTTATCATGGCTTCTGTGCAGAATCCTCACGTCACTAAATCTCGGCACACAAGTGCAGGTCTTACAATGCGCCAAAAGGTGCGCACTAATATCCTTCTTTAGATTGTTTGCATGTTCCCTCATGCGGTCATTAACACATCTGCCTGTTTGTCCCACATAGGACTTCCCACAAGTTAGTGGTAGTTCATACACCACCCCCGTAGCACACCGAGTGGCATGCTTAACCTGGCAGCCCGTCTTTGAGGTGCCCATAATGCGGGGCCACAGTTGGGCCAGCTTGTTGGGTGCGGAAAAAACCCACAGGTACATCGTACCTGTGAGCCACCTTTTTCAAATTGTGGCTCACCTTATGCAAGTAAGGCACATCTGCCAGCCGTTAGCCACTCCGCTCACCAGCTGTAGCCGCGTTTTCTCACGCCCCTGCTTTTAGTTTGCGGTGCAGGGAACTTGCCACAGATGCAATGACCGAATGAGGGAAGCCGGCTTTTGATAACCGATCCAATTGGTGAAGAAAGCTGTCCCGCATCTTGTGCTCACAAGACTTTTTGAGCGAGGATCCCAGACACAGTGTGGCAGTGGCCCTCTTCACCATACTTTTTTTCTAAATTAGAGTTCATTGGAATGACAGGCCCGGCACTGAAATTACTTTGTAACTATTTAAAAGATAGAGAGTACATTGTGTCTATATCTAGCACTTACTCGCACCCTAAAACAAGTAACATTGGGGTGTCGCAGGGATCAATATTAGGACGTCTGTTATTTTTAATATACATTAATAATCTTTCACAATGGCTAAAATCATCTGACTGTATTCTTCACGCTGACGACACTACTATTTTCTGCTCAGACAACCACATTGATTCATTAATCTGCAAAGCTTAACCACGACGAGGACAACAAGTTACCTGGGGCCGACAAAATAAACTACAGATTAATGCTACAAAATCTAAGTTCGTCATCTTCTCTTCTAAGCAAAAGCTTTATTCAGGATCTCCATCTTTAACCTTTGCTTCAAACACACTTTATCCTACTGACAATGTCATGTTTCTCGGTATCACATTAGATAAGCACCTAGAATTTGATGAGCATGTTTTATCGTTAACAAGAAAGACAGCTTATGGCATTAGAATAATAATTAAAGTTCACATCTTTGTTTAATATAAAAACACTAATCTCCTTTTATTACGCTTTCATTCTTACGTATATTATTGCATATAGTCATGGGGAAACACTTATCCAGTCCATTTATCGCCATTGCAACATACTCAAAATCAGGCTATTCGCATCATGACGCATAGCAGCTGCCGTTGCTCACCTCTAACGGTATTCTGTCAGTGGGAAATCTACTCCCTCGCAATACTAGTCCACAAATCCATCAACGGAAAGCTCCCATTCCCCATAATCACCAAAAGCCAGTATTCTTACTCTTTGTCAACCCGTTTTGCTTCCAGCAATGGCTACTCATTACCGAAACACAGAACTAATTATGCTAAGTTCCCTACTAACTTCTCAGCCACACAACTCTGGAACTCATTACCGTGCTATCTTTCTCATTTCCATGCATTCAAATTCAACCTTCAGAATTATCTGCATTCAGCATAGTCATTTCATCATCCCCGCTTTCTTTAGCAATTTTTAAATAATCCAACCATGTTACTGTGTTAATGCTTCTTTTATTTGAGTGTTTACTTTGTGTACATATTTAGCTGCATTAAACATACTTTTGTTTACTCATTCCTTATGGGAGGTCCCTTGTACAGTCTGTTGACTTTGGGACCTCCCTCTGTATCTGTACAATGCCCAGTTGTAACTACCGTTATTATGTGCAAATAAAGGACTCTGAACCATTGCTTCCTTGCGGTGTCGTGCCCATCAGAGCTTAGGAGTGTTTTGAAGCGACTCTTGTACGTACGTATGCGGTGCCATGCTTGAACTTTTATTTATGTTAGCTGGTGATGTCGAATCAAATCCCGGTCCTATGAATAAGTCGGAGGCCGACACATTTGCTCTTGCCCTTAGTGAAATACGTGATCTGAAGGAAAGTTATAAAGCTTTGCTCTCTAAACATGCTACCACCGAGATCGAAGCTAAACGGCTGAAGCGTAAAGTAGCAACACTTTAAAAAGCCAACGCTGTTTGTATTGCTGACGGGGCGGATGCTGACGCCCTTCGTGTCGTGTCCGACAAAATGAACGCCAACGAAATTAAGGGTTTAAGTACCAAGGTGAATTCACAGGAAGAAATCAACGCTACTCCGTCTGTGACCGCCCCTTCTGGTTCGGTTGACGCTTTACGCGATGTGACGAGCCAGCTGTCGAAAATTATGAATAGGTGCGACGATGCAGAAAATAGGTTCTCTTTTTTGGCCTTGAAGATGACCCCAATGAGAACTGGGCAGCCTCAGAAGATAAGATAGCAAAGTTCTGCTAGACCACCTAGGCATTTCCATAATAAGTTCACAATTAGAGCATGTGCACAGGCTGGGCAGATTTAACACAGATAGACGAAGGCCAATTATTGCAAAGTTTACATTTTTCAAGGACAAAGAGCTGATTTTGTCAAATGCGCATAAGCTTAAGGGAAGTAATTTTTACATACGTGAAGATTTTTCTGCGATAACGTGAGAAGCTCGCCGAAAGCTTCTGGAATACGCAAAGGCTTAAAACAAACCCTTTAATTAAGCTATCTGTTGATAAACTTCGCATTGACACTAACACCTATGTTTTTGATAATTGTAGCAATGTAGTTGTGCTGTCTATGAGATAGCTTGAGGCTAACATGCGCACGCATTAAGCGGAGTCAGTTCAAGTTGCCATCTTTATCTGTGTCTTTTACTAACATTTGAAGCCTACTGCCCGAGAGGGATGAGTTGTGTTCTTACTTAGATGATAGTGATACAGACATATTAATACTCACGGAGACTCTGCTTTATCCCGACGTAACCAATGAAGAACTGTTCCCAGATAAGGGCAACTATAACATATATCGATGTGACCGTGTCGATAGAAGAGGAGGCGGCGTGTTAATAGCAGTAAAAAAAGACAGTGTCGTTATTTCCCCTCGATACTAACCTTTCTATAGATAACTTGGACTGCACGCGTTACAACTTACGCTAAAATACTTATAGGATCATGTTACCGCCCAACGAATGCCCACTCCTCTTTTATCAAAGATATACGTGATAACAAAGAGCGAGCTACACAACTCTATTCAGCTGACATAATAAATATACCTTTTTGGCGATTTCAATTACCCGCTCATTGATTGGTCTACCATGTCTACCACGTGTCACGTTTTGTCAAATTTTCTCGAATTAACTCTCGTCTACAATTTATCACAAGTTGTTCACCAATGCACCCATGGTACAACATACTGGACCTTGTTTTCACTACTGCACCAGAGACCACTGGAGCAATTTCTGACGTAGAAGGATTTAGCGACCACAAGCTCCTTAATTTCAAGATCAATCTACCCGTAACTTTTACAGGCTCAGTGAGCAAAACAATACGGGATTATAACCGTGGTAATATTGATCAATCCAGCGCAGAGCTAGAAGATTTTTATCACGTGCTTTTTCTGCCATCGTTTGCCTCACGGACCATGAATGAAAACTGGATTCTTTTTAAACAAAAAATATTAGAGTTGACTAGTTTGTGTCGCTAATCTCTATATACAATGATAAAACTAACCCTTGGTTTACTAAACATCTTCGAACATTACAAAATAAAAAGAAACGTTCATATAATACCACGAAACGCAATGATCCTTTGTCCTACAGGGATAAATACAAGGTGTGCTTACAAGACTACTGTAAAGCTTTAGGCGCAGCAAAGAAGAAATATTACTCGCAGGACTTGCCCTCACTTCTCAAAAATAACCCAAAAAAGTTCTGGCAAATAATTTCACCCTACAATAAGTCTTCTAATCGCGTTACAATACACGATACTGAACAAACTCTGCTTTCTGATGAAGCTTCCGCGATTTCTTTCAATGCGTATTCTAATGTGCCATTTGTTCCAGATCAACCTTTCCCTTTCATGGCTCCAATCACCGTCACTGCCGAAGGTATAGCGAAACTCATCACGAATCTTAAAGTTTCTACTTGATCAGGCATTGGTAACATTAACTCTAAAATACTGAAGAACACTACTGCTATTTCCAGTTGGTTCCTGTGTCTCCTATTTAACCAGTCTTTATCATCAGGTGAGCTGCCTAAAGATTGGAAGATTGGTAATTCTTGTATTTAATTCCAGTGACAGGCACTCTACCCGTAATTATCGACCCATTTCACTAACATGCATATCTTGCAAACTACTTGAACATATCATAGCTTCTCATATCTACGATCACCTTGAATCAAATAACTTTTTGTCTTTCATCAGCATGGCTTCAGAAAAGGCTACTCATGTGACACTGAGTTATTCGAATTGACGACTGACCTTCACTTCAATATGAACACTAACGATCAAACCGATTGCCTCTTCCTTGATTCCGCCAAGGCATTCGATACTGTCCCTCATTGTCGTCTAATTTCTAAATTCTCTGCACTGTGTATTGATTCATTAACCCTGTCTTGGTTACGCAATTTCCTCTCCGCGTGAGCAATTTATCCTGGTCAACCACATTTCATCTAACCTTTGTGACGTCACGTCCGGTGTTCCCCAAGGCAGTGTAATAGGTCTCTTACTTTTTTAAATGTACATTAACGATTTGCCCGCTAATCTTTCATCCTCAGTTATGTTGTTCGCCAACAATTGCACCATATACCGCAACATTAGATGTTTTAATGATCATGCTGCTCTCCAAAAAGACCTTGACCTAATCTCCTGGTGGTGTGAAACCTGGCAGATGTCCCTTAACACCTCTAAATGCAAGTTAATCTCGTTCTTTGGAAGCATACTAACTCAGCATTTCACTATACGATTAATAACATCATTGTTTTGGCTACCCCATCGTACAAATATCTCGGCGTTCACCTTTCGTCGGATTTATCCTGGGCTACGCATATAGCAGCCATTTCATCAAAAGCCTCTCAATCTCACGGATATCTCTTCAGAAACTTGCGCAACGCTCCTTCTAACGTACTATGTGCATTATCATATATTACTTATGCTCACCCACAACTAGAGTATGCATCATCCACATGGTCACCACATCAAGATTACGTAGTCCGTATGTTGGAAGCCATCCAGAGTAGGCCAGTGAGATTCATCTCTGGCAACTCTGACTATCGTTCAAGCCTTACCCTAATAAAACAAGACTTTCAGTCGGTGGAAGAATGCCGCACCATTGCTCTGTTGCTCCGTTTCACAGGTACATATATAGTAATAAATTTCACTGTTTGCCACTTCATTCTGCTGTGCGCACATCCCGACGCATTCACAGCGCACATAGTTTCATGCGCATTCATGGTCACAGGCATTTAACTCATCATCACTGCCTCGAGCCATTGCACATTGGAACGATCTTCCAGATCACATTGTATCCATCCCTAACCATGAAACATTCCGTGATAACCTGATTTCGTTGCACTCTAGTATTGTTTAATGTTGTTGCACCTTGCTGTTTGTAATCTTTGTTTTGATTCTTTTTCCTTTCTTTCTTTTTTTTTCTTTTTGTCTGTATTTCTTTTTATGGCTGTTTTGTAAATACTGATGCCCCCCTCACTCAATGCCCTTCAATGGGCCTGTAAGGCATTGTGAATAATTAAATAAATTATACCATAAAAATAAGGAAAGAAAAAGGGAGGAAATGTCTTGGACAAAATTTAGATACCTAATTAGGCTATTTTCTTTCAGAGACGACAAGAAAGAGCGAGACGTTAAAAAGTACGACTTTTCTGGATATTTGCCTCTGGTTTGCAAAAATAATAAAGCCTGAGTAAAATATGTCTGCAACATTTCCTCCGTATACTACAAAAGAATACAGTGCCGAAAACCCCGTGTAAATCTGACCAAATTTGGGCACTCTAGGGCTTCTCAACGTGCACATGTATTCTCTATGGGCGCTCACACTGGTGAACCCTCTTAACTAACAAAGTTAACGCTGAAATTTGCAATCTTCATGGCTGGTGCACATCTGATGCTGTCACACTTAATCCTACAAAGGCTGTGCTCATTCTTTTTCACTCTGAAAGGTGGCAAATCTTAGCACAGAATGACATAATCAACAGCAACTGTTTAATACAGCATGCCAATCACACGAAATTCCTGGGAGTAGTCATAGATTCTCACCTGAAATTTAATTTACATGCATACAACATTGTTCAGAAAGCCTCATATAGATTGCATGTTCTTTGGAAATGTTGATACTTTTTTTTTCAGCAGAAGTATAATGTTTATTACGCATTCATTCATTCACATAAACTACATACATGGGGTTGCACATACAAATCTCAACTTCTGTACAAACTATCCGTAAAAGAGCTCTTCGCATAGTAATGCTTAATAATATTAATATCAGAGGCGACGATTTGTTTAAAAATTTTATTGTATCAAGTGTCCACAATCTAGTTACAATATTGCTTCTATAATATACAGAATATTTCACGGTAATCTCAACTTACTGTCAGTGTGCCTTTGTCATCACCAGTTAAGGAGTGTTTTTCATGCTACCGACCTTTACTACCTAAAATAAATACTAATTACGGTCGTCAAACATTGGATGGAATTCAGAGGAACTATAATTCGGAATAGCCTTACTACTACTCTAAAGACAGCCCCACTCCTTCACTCTTTCCTAGCACAACTGAAAATTCACTCCATATCAATCCATCCTGTCCTAATAATTTGTAGTCATTATTCTCAAGTCTTCAGATTTGCACATATACGTATTACGTAATGAACTCCTTTTGTTTTAATGACATCAAACTGTCGCGTCATTTATGTTTTTATGGTTTCATAACAGTGACCATTTGCTGTCAAACTATATTAGGTGTTAATATCTCTGTTTAATTGTGCTTTTGATCTTAATTATTCTCTTTCCATGTTGCTGCCATTTAGTGTTTTTGATGTTCTAATGCCGTTAGGGACCCTTTAATAATTTTGTTGGGTCCCTGAAAGTGTAAATACATGTACCTCAAGAAAGACAAGAGGAAATAAACTTGAACTTCAGCAACATCATGTCAGTTTTAATTCTGCCAAAACACCCACCACAAGGTTTTGTTTTTGAAACCTAGACTTGGTCAAAGAAGGAAGAAGGGAGACAGGATCGAGCACAGATTACCAACTGTTTGCTGTGCGTTCGTGAAGCTGATATATAGGAATGCATGGCACTGTGCCATCACAATGCGCAGAAGCATTGCTGCAACAGGTCTTGTTTTTGGCCCCTTCTTTTCCTCCTGCCCATAAAGGACCTGCTTCGCAATATCAGTCTTTTCACTGACGGCTGTGTTATGTACTACACAATCACCAGTGTTGAAGATCACATCAGATTCAGATTCAGTTTTTTTTTTTTTTTTCAGATTCAGATTTTTTATTGATACGAATACAAGAATGTTACGTGTGTTTAGTATACAAAAGGAGGTCCCAAAGTCAAAGACTGTATCGGGACTTCCTGTTAAGGGCAAATTGTGGTAAAACAGTGTTAGAGGCAACATAAGCAATAATCGAAAGTATAAACTAAACACGTTTGCAGCAGAACATTAAACATATATCTATATATACTAAATGAAAACAACATATACACAATAAAACAATATGAAACGATGCATAATGCAAGCAGTATAACTGAAAAAGAATACAAAAAGCTGTAATACATGAAATGTGGACATTGAAACAAGGTGAAGCTATGGAAAGGAACAGTAATACTAAGCATGCATAATGTGTGATTTTAGTTCTGTCTTAAATTGATGCAAGTTTCTTGCATTTTTTATAGAAGCTGGTAGTGCATTCCATAATGATATTGATGAAAATTCAGCAGTCAGTTTACCATAATTAGTTCGTACCTTAGGCAAAAGAACGTTGTTGTTACACGCAAATCTAGTATTACTATGGGCAACCAGGTCAGTAGATGAGAAGCCGATTGGAGGTATTGTCTTGGTTATGTATTTATAGAAAATGATACCTAAGTTGTAATTGAGGAGCTCTGAAATGGTTAAGATGTTGTTATCATGAAGTAGGCATTTACCGTTAGAAAAACGTGAACTGTTAGTAACGATTCTTATGGATTGGTTCTGTAATACTTGAAGGGAAGCGAAATGAGTGTTATAGGTGTTACCCCAGCACATTATGCCATAATTAATATGAGAATGAACGAATGAGTAGTGGAGTGACGGTAATGTGGCACGTGCGAAGTATGAACGAGTTTTAATTAGGGCGCGGATACCATATGCTATTTTCTTTTTGATGTGAGAAATATGATCTATGTATTTGAAGTTAGAGTCGAGAGAAATTCCAAGAAAAGATGAGCAGGGACTGGGAGAAATAGAGTGCGAGCCAAAAGTCAAAGAAGGAAAGGATGCTGAATATTTTTGATGCGATGAAAATACTACGAATTTAGTCTTGAATGCGTTAATAGTTAACAAGTTAGCACTGCACCAACTTGAAACATTTTTCAAGTCAGTGCTTAGCTTGTCAACGAGAAGTGAAATGCTTTTGTCAGAAGTAAATATGGTAGTGTCATCGGCATACAAAATGGAATTAGTGGAGGATAGACAGTTAGGAAGATCATTAATATAGATCAAAAATGGGAGCGTTCCCAAAATGGATCCTTGAGGGACACCAATGTTAGTAGATAATTCTTTAGAATGTACATTAGAAATTGACACAAGTTGAACGCGGTTATGTAGGTAGCTTTTTAGTAGCACTAAAGCAGGACCACATACACCGATCGCTTCAAGTTTAGTAAAGAGAATGCTATGATTTAAACTGTCGAATGCTTTTGTTAGATCGATGAATACTGATCCTGCAAATAAACCTTCGTCAATGATTTTTTTAGTTGATCGGTTAGATGAATGAGTGCCAGATCAGTAGAGAAATGATTGCGAAAGCCGAACTGACAAGGGGACAGAATATTAAATTTATCAAGGTAATTTGATAGGCGTACTCCAATCAACTTCTCAAGAACTTTACCAAAAAAGGGCAGAATGCAAATGGGTCGGTAGTTATTAATCACTGTGCTATCACCTTTTTTAAGAACGGGGATTATTTTACCGCGTTTAAGCTCATTAGGAAATACGCCAGTCTTGAATATCAAATTCGTAATGAAACACAAAACATCGGAAATTAGGTGCGAAATTAATTTGATATGAGCAGGCAGGACTTCATCAATTCCTGCACCGGTGGATTTGAGGTGTTTTAAGACATAATGTATTTCTTCAGGAGTGGTGGGAAAGAGGAAAAAAGAGTGAGGGAGACGTCTAAGTGGTGTGATTTGTGTGGGAGAGGGTGCATCAACGCTAAAAAAGTAGGAGCAGAAAGCGTCAGCTATGTCGATAGGCGAGTTAAGTTCAATGTTGTGGATTACAATTCTGGATACTTGGTGTCGAGAATTCCTGTTTAGAAAGCAGTTTACAATGTCCCATTTTAGTTTAGCATTATTACCTGCTTGCGATATTTTTTCTTCGAGAAATGAGCGTTTTGCAGCTTTTAATTGTTGGTTTACAGCGTTACGTAATTTTTTGTAGCGGGCAATTAACTTAGTGTTAAACGGCTGGCTTTTGGTTTTCTTGTAGAGGTTATCGCGCTTGCGTAAAGCTGCTAATAGCTTATGAGACATCCATGGGTTATGGGAAAATGCTAAGATTTTTTTACATTTCTTTTTGCAAGTGAATTTTTGAATATGCGATATAATTAAAGAAAAAAATTTAGAAAACGCTTTCTGGGGATCATTGCAAGATTTAACCTCGGTCCAGTCTAAGTCAGCTATGGCAGTTGTGAAACTCTCTTTATCCAGAACATATTTAGAATGGGGAAGAGTACAAAGACGAGATTGACGATTGAAGCGTAGGAGCAATGGATAATGATCAGTAATGTCAATGTCGAGAACTTTCACCTGCGGAGATGTTAGCGAGTTGGAGAAAGCATAATCTATCAGCGTCCCAGCACCACTGGGAACTTGCCGAGTAGGAACGTCAATTAAGGATTCGAATCCATAGCTTTGCAGTAGACCGGTGTAATTAACAACAACAGGTGAAGTGTAATTGAGTAAGTTAATGTTGATGTCACCCATTAAAGTGGCAGTTTTATTCTCAAGAGAAATGGTATGTAGGACATTGTCAAGATTAGAAAAAAAATCTTCGGCTGAGGATGAGGGAGATCGGTAAATGCAGCCAAATATGAAATCTCTCTGATCGCAAGATGGAGAGCAAATAGCGATTTCAATCCAAACTGATTAACAATTAGTTACAGGCAAGAGCAAATCATGTCTTCTCCTATAAGAAAGACCAGGAGATATATAAATGGCCGCACCACCATGACTGCTAGTTGGTCTATTACAGTATTCCGAGTTGTAATTTGGGAAGCAATAGAGATTTCCGTCATCAACTGATAACCATGTTTCCGTTATGGCAATAATTGAAAAAGAGTTACTATACGAAGAAAGGAGATTATCGATTTCATCGAAGTGTTTACGCAAGCTCCTAGCATTAAAATGAATGATAGAATTATATCCACTTATGAACGAGTTAACATGATCTGGTTCTATAGAGCATCCATGTTGATGCGATAAAAAATGATGCAATCAACATATTGTGCTAGGCTTAGTCTATTTTGGACAAATCAGAGTCATTGCGAATGCGCAGAACTCGGCTATTAGTAGTCTTTCTAGCTTTAATTTGACAGTCGTCCGTCCAGAGAAACATCCAATTCTTTTCTTTTTTTAGTGTTAAGGCTTTGGAAAAGAGGACCTTGTTGCTTGGGGTCAAATGATCATTGATAAAGACGGGGGCGTTAGAAGCGCCAGTGATACCAAGGTCACTAACACAGAGCTTCGCCTTACGTGCTTTACTGATGAAGTCAGATTTCTTAGTCCAAGAGCAGAAGCGTGCAATAATGTTTTTTTTTATCATTAGAACGTGTGGGCACGCGATGCACAATGTCGAGATCACCAGGCGATACGGGACAGCCAGCTTTCTCCCCTATCATTTTCACGATTACACTGCAGTCTTCCCCCTGGGAGCAGGGAACGCCCTTGATCTCCACATTGCTCATGCGTGAGTATTGTTCGATTTCTTCAACCTTGCGGCTGAGAGAGTCATTCTGGGTTTTTAGTTGCTTATTCTCATTTACCAATGTGACATTTTGGTTACGTAGGTCCTCGACAAGTTCATTCAAGTGCTCTGCACTCGATTGTAGGGATACAACTTCTTTTTTCAATTCTGCAACATCTATACCCGATTCTTTCATCTTGAGTAAGAACCTGCCGAAGACCTTCTCAGATGTGTCGTTAGCCAAGTTGTTAATTTTAGCCTCGAGTTCTTCAATTTTTTTTTTGAGAGTTCAGCATTAGTTGGCATGGTAAATACTCTTGATTACAAAAACGATTGAAGACACAGGAAAATAAAATGTAAAGCAGAACGCAGTTGTTGGCAGCAGCGACAGTGGTCAAAAATAGGAACTATTACAGAAAAGAGCTTGAAAGAATACCTGCATGAACAGGGAACTCTGCTTAAGTTGTAGCTCGTGCAATGCCACTGCTGCCGATGAAGAGCAGGTGCTGGTGCCGGCAAATTTATAGGGCTTGCTCTCAGGGCAGAGACCTCCAGCGGTGAAATCGTCCAATGCTAGCAGCAGGCCACGATGTGACCGCGCAGTCGCAGCTTCACCACGTGTGGATGATCCAGCACCTTCCAAGGGCAATGCGACGATGCAACACCACGAAGATAACCACCGATGAAGCAGCCGGGATGGGCGAACAATGGGCGGTCAGGATAACTGCATGAACAGGGAACTCTGCTTAAGTTGTAGCTCGTGCAATGCCACTGCTGCCAATGAAGCAGCAGTGGCATTGCACTGCTGCTTCGTTCTTAACAATGCATTTTCCAACTTTTGTACAAGTGTAACAAGTGACAAATGAACATTTAACTGTCACAATGGCCTTCTTGACACGTGCTGCACTATTATGTCCCCCTTATTATTTCAGAGGCACCCCTCTGGGAAAAGCTTCTCGTGTACAAATATTTTGCGACGTGGGCAACACATGCCGTTCAAAGGACAAGGAAGATGAGGTCGCGCGGCTCGCATTGTAAGATGTGTTCAATCATCAACTCACACAGCTTGCCTCTTGAGTTCAACCACTTGTCATTGGTGCAAGCATATCGAAGCAACCTGTCCTAAAGCCCTAGCTCCTTTAGGTTATCCAAAGCACTCGTTGAGTCCAGCTCCCAAAGAAACAAAACTGCTCACTTGTAAAACTCTGGTGGAATTTGAAATATGATATAAAAAAAACTAGAGCTGTGCGAAGAGCAATATTTTGGGTGCAAAGCGATTTGGAATATAAAAATTTGAGTGTGAATCGAGTAGAATATTTCTTGAATATTTTTTTAATACTCCAAAGTGAAACTACAGAAAAATAATGTTGCAGAAAATCCCTCAGCAAATCTGCGCATGCGCGAACCTTTACGGAACGTAAACTACTCGCCGGATAGCCTTTACATTTACGGTCATAACTCGCAAATCCGCCTTCGTTCGTGGCTACTTGCAATATCCTCTTCGCGGAGACTCCAGCCTCCGAGTCGAAGTGTGCCGAAGTGCTAGCTCCACTTACGATCTCCTTGTTTCAGCCGGATTACCGAGGCTAGAGCCACCTAGAATACCGAATCCGTAGATGTGAGATACTTAAAACCCCTGACAGGCTGGATAGGCGGAGCCATCTAGCGGGGCCAAGGAGAACCAGGCAAGCACAAAATTATTATTGCAGAAACATCGGGCATTCTACTTACAATGTAAATGCCTTGCAGGGGCATAATTACGAATGAGTGGACTTTTTAATCATTTTTTCCCTCAATAACACTAAGCGAAAACAAACGTGCCGATGACTGGTTGCACGAAGCGTCATAAGATGTCGACACCATTGTCCGGTAACCCGGTATTGCTACCCGGGATACTACACGCGCTAAAAACCTGTCTTACGATTTTGCCACAGCGGTACTTCAATATTATCTAAATTAAATGTAGTTTAAATGCAGTTATCATCACCATTTAGTGGTTTTGCGCAAACGTAAAGGTATACGTTTACGTACGTACGTAAACGTTTACGTATGGCGAGCTAAAACTTTTCTAAAACATGCGTTCCGGTAACACGGTAACGTTAAAAAGTATACGTACAAGCTAAATGTCCCTATTTTAGTTACTTTGTTTAAGGAAATTATAGTATGGTTTTTCCTTGTTCACTTCCAGAAGATGTCATCCCGAGTGGTTAGGTTTAAATGCCACAGAATAGGCAGACTTTATCATCCATCGCACGTGCTGCAGTAGATTGTGGAATTTTGCTCAGACAGCATGGTGTTCCCGTATCTTGGCGTATCTCGTGTGGCCTATTAGACCACAGTGGCAATACATGTCAAGTAGCTTGTCAAAAATAAATCCATACTCTCCCATTACCGCAAATTTCACGGAGCACAGCTTAGATTTCGGGCACAAAGGACCAGTTACTGAACCCTGTTTGTTATTAACCACCCATGAACTGGGATCCTAATGATTCTGTCAACAGGCAGTCCCACACAACAGACAACGAAGGCCTAGGTTGTACTGAAAGCATAAACGGGATCAGACTAATTCTATTTGGACAGGTTATGCTTCCAGTTCTGTAACTAAAGTATCAGGGAAGGCCAGATTCATTTGCATATTTACGGGGACATGTTTGATGACCTGAGCTCAAGGCACTAATGAAACTTAGGGCTGCTGCAGAAAAACAAAGAGCAGTAATCTAATTTTATGTTTAGGAGTATTCTAGGCAAACATGCATGCATGTTTACATAAATCATTTTTGTGGTACAACCACGCTTCGAGACATATTTGTGTTTGAAAATGTGGGACAGGTTGTTATGGCTCCAAAACGTTATGATGCTCCAGAAGCTATGCCGAAATGGCGAGAATAAGTTCAAGAGAACAGACTTTTGGGCTAGTTGGTTTGTTACGTTTATTGAAGCATAGCGCTGATAATACAGGGACCACAGAAGGAGGACGCGACGTGCGCTACTCACAACTGAATCTTTATTTCGGAAAACATGTACTTATATCCTCTTCAGACCCCGCTTGCATTAAAATGCACCTTTGTTTTTTTCCCGGTTTTCGAAATTCGCGCCACTATTAGAGCCAACATTCTTCATTCTTGGTGCAATCGCATGCTCTATCATGTGGTGCCATCTGGTCAGCAATACACTGGAAGCATACTGCAGTGGAAGCCCCGTTTTCCCGCGCACGAGACTAAAAAAGTCACAGTTTCGCCGCAAGGGCGAAGCAATGAATGCGATAGCAAGGAACTAATGCTATACTAAGTGAGGCTCGCCAATAGATACTCTCAGTTTGAACAGCGCTTCTGTTGCAAAGGTGGCCGAAGCAGCGAAGGAAACTAGCGCGCTTCAAGTGTCGAGCTGTGACACTTGATAGTTCGCGCTCATCTTCTGTTTGTTCGTTTAGCGGCGTCCCTGAGCTCGAGTGACATTCGTACGCGCCGTAACATGAGCGCGGACATCACGGTGAAAGCGTGAAACATTCCTCTACCCTGCGCCACGAGAAAACCGCGCGAGCAGACAGTGGAAGGGCAAGGTTCTCCCATGCGCAAATATAAGAAGAAGCGAGCGAGCTCGCCGACGACATTTAAATGCGCCCGTCGGGCTCCTAGCGCCACCTCGCTGGTAATGAAGAAACGCTTATTATCGCCTTCTGTCTCTGAGTCCGTCCAGCGCTAAATGGTGTGTATATAACGCTCGCCGTTAGCTACGTGGAGGATCTGCGTTTCGTGGCGTAGTGGATAGCGCCGCTCGCTGCGGAGCAAGAAGTCCCTGGTTCGATTCCGCGCTTCGGAAGCATTTTTCTGTGTTATTTTTCTTTGGGGCCTTTATATATATATACATACTTATACATATACGGTGCATGACGGCGGCGACGGCGACGGCAAAATCCAGCCGAGACTGTCCATATAATTGCTATCGCAATAAAAGCCACCAAAACATCGCCCAATGTTAGCGGTGTAAGCACATTTCATGGTGGCTGCCCTGTGCCACCGAGCAGAACTAGCGTCTTCGTGTACCCAGAAATTCCCTAGGGAAGTCGCCAAGTGAGGTGACACTTGAGGCACTCGAGAGCGTGCGTTGCGTTAAAATTTCTGTGTATGTCCTTTGTGTTACATCGCGAGTGTTCGCTTGAATTGATACAGATCGTTAAGACTATCAGCAGCGCTAAGAAATCCATCATCTGCGCATTTATTATTTGACCTGAAATGTAGCAGCTGGCATTTGAAGTAGACATCCGTAGCGGCTCGTCGCAATTGTGCAGCAAGTTCACTATATGCGATCATGCTTCAGGCCACCTTCATTGGCATCTTGTAATAATCTCTGTTGGCATAATTAAGTTTCTCCATGACACTGTTCTAAGAAGTGACTTGGTCTGTTCTGTAATGAAGAGGGTTGCAGCTAATTCGTTTGCGTGGCAGGTAGAAGAATTGAAAAAACCTTTGCTGTGCACTTGCGCATTTATTAGACGTTTGGGTGCTCCTACGGTGACTGCGTGGGCGCCTATTTTGTGATTAAAGAAGACAAAACATCAGGTAACGTATGTGGCAGTTACGATTTCCCCTGCTGGTGGGCTTCGCTGCACAGCAAATCGTCGATACCGTAATGCCACGGCTGCTGGATAAAAAGCGCACGGTAATGCACAGTACATGCTTTGTGGCATAACACAGCTGCAATGCCGTAAAGCTGACTATAGTGAATCTGTCATCTTGTAGCACGTATATATAATGTAAATATATAGTGCATTGAATCCAAGGGGCAGTGCAAGCATGGCGTAAACAAGCAGGGTACGAGTGAAAATATGGGCGGCATGCGCAGCACAGATTTCTTTGCGCTCCACAATGAAGGAATTGCTTTGTAAGTTTTACTGCTACACAGGGGTGTAATGCGACGAAAACTAAATGCCACGCTGTGAAGCTTGCTACCTGTGGCCGCAATTAGTTGCCGGAAAGAGTATCGCCAAGTTGCTTCAGTGGCGCAAAGTGTTCTCTGTTCCGATACGTACACGTTTCACACTACCAGGTTGATGAAAATTAAGTAATAGGAAAACATTAACGGCTTCACAGCAGCTTTAGAACGAACAATTGTCTCGAGGGACAGTCCGAGACGCCCATCAACGGATCCTTCTAGAATGAATATTTAAGTTTCAGACAGGCATGTTATGCATTTTTAATTACGGGTATATCGAACTATTTAGCGATGCCCTTTGATTCCGATTTATGCGACTTTTACTGTATATACACTTAGCCGACAGTGTGCGTTCGTAAGGTATTGGTCGCTTCAGCGAAGCATTATGTGGTGAGGAGCATTGATTTTGCGGGCGTAAACAAATACTTTTTTTATTATATGATATTTACGAGATGTTGGTGCTTCTGTATAGCACCGGCTACTCCTTTTCACTGGTGATAGGATATGTCAAAAGCACAGCAATTAAAAAAAAAATTCATAAAGAACAGCTAGGCAGAGTCCATATAAGTCTGTATACAACAGAAAAAAGTCACAGTTTTGCCTCAAGGGCGAAGCAATGAATGCGATAGCAAGAAACCAATGCTATACGAAGTGAGGCTCGCCAATGGATACTCAGTTTGAACAGCGCTCCTGTTGCAAAGGCGGCCGAAGCAGCGAAGGAAACTAGCGTGCTTCAAGTGTCGAGTTGTGACACTTGATAGTTCGCGCTCATCTTCTGTTTGTTCGTTTAGCGGCGTCCCTTGAGCTCGAGTGACTTTCGTACGCTCCGTTACATGAGCACGGACATCACGGTGAAAGCTCGAAACATCCCTCTTTCCCTCACCTCGAGAAAACCGCGTGAGCAGACAGAGGAAGGGCAAGGTTCTCCCTGCGCAAATATAACAAGCGAGCTCGCTGACGACTTTTAAATGAGTCTCGCCGAGCTCCTTGCGCCATCTCGCTGGCAATGAAGAAACGCTTATAAGCGCCTGCCGTCTCGGAGTCCTGCCAACGGTAAAGGGTGTGTATATAACGCTCGCCGTTAGCTACCTGAAGGATCTGCGCTTTCTGGCGTAGTGGTTAGCACCACGCGCTGCGGAACAAGAGGTCGCTGGTTCGATTCCCCGCTTCGGAAGCATTTTTCTGAATTATTTTTCTTTGTGACTGATATATATATATATACGTACTTATACGGTGCATGAAGACGGCGACGGCAAAATCCAGCCGAGACTGACCATATATAATTGCTATTGCAATAAAAGTTATTCACAATGGTGTTTTATACATCTGCTTGATACCGCACGCATGCGATGGGAGCCATATGTATGCATATGCGACATATACCGGTTGAGGATGGCCTAGATCCATCACCACGATGTGTTCGGTAGGCACCGGGAACTCCACTGATCTGATGAGGAAATAAGCAATCTGCATCGATGCGCCTCCTAGTACACACATGCTGTGCTCAGAGAGGCCAGCTTCGGCGTGACGCGCTCGTTCGTGTGGTGGCTCGATCGCCGCAAGCATTTGTTTAAAACAAGCAATATTATTGATTATTCGCTGACTATCATGCAATATTCGAGCTAAACGTTTTTCCAAGGTACCTTTTGGGAAAAGCTGGCTTTTTTGGAACTACAAAACAAGGCCTAAACAGCAGCTCATGTGAATATATAGCATGCTAGCTGTTCCGATCATGTCTGAAACTTCATCGTCCAAAAAGAACCAGCTTCGTAAACTAATGCACTGAAACAAAACTGACTCCCCCTCCAACTGCTCGCCCCATAGTCAAAAAGTGGCCCTTCCCAAAGAAAGCAGCAAGTGTGCACCTTTATTCGTGCGTCCATTAAATCAAGTCACCTGTGTTTCCATGATTAAATCGCATGATCAACGTCTGCACGCATGTAGAGCCACGGTACTAGGTACATCTCGCTTGGAATTTTCTAGGGACAGCACCAAAAAGTGGTCTGGCAACGCGGGCATGTTTTGGTGGCATTTTAGTCGCTCCTTTTTCCCGCTTTGAAACATGGCGTCATTCTCGTCTTCGACGTTCTGCTCACGGCGTCCAAGTAATTCACAAATTGCGCAATAATCATCGTGCCATATTTCTTAATTGTTGTTTAAGTCTACCTAGGAAGGGTTTAGGGATAACTTCCGCACGTCATGTAACCCTGAGGGCGAGTATTTTTGTTATCACAAGTTGTTTTCTTCAAATGTGCATTATAATGCACACTCGGTCTGAATAGGTGCTTTTAAATGCGAAGCATTTCTTAGTGAACTTCTGCGAGTTTGAGCGTATCCATCCATCCATCCATCCATCCATCCATCCGTCCGTCCGTCCGTCCTTTGGGCTCTCCTGGCCCTTTCTTTAACAGGACATACATCAAAATTGGTATGGCGTAGCGTGACTTCATGACGAACATAAATGACAGGTCATAACATGAAAATCATGATATTCTTGTCATGAACGACATGATTTACATGCCACTGTTTTGGTGCTCTTGCGGCCGTTTCGTTAGTTTGATATATACCAAAATTGGTATGGCGTGACAATAGTGTATGACGAACACAAGTGATAGGTCCTAACATGCAAATCATGACACGCATATCATGTACAGCATGATTTACATTCCACGCTCATGGTGCGCTCGCGGCCGTTTCGCTAGCTTGATATACACCAAAATTGGTATTGCGCGACGTGACTGTGTGACGGCCGCCCCTCCTGGTCACCTAAGAGGGGGGCGGAAAATCTGCCCCATACGTTGACCCCCCTAGTCACCTATGAGGGGGGGGGGCGAAATCTGCCTCGTACATTGACTTGGCAGGGGAGGGGGGTGCTGCAATGACCCCCCCCCCCCCCCCCCCCGTTGGGGAACCCTGCGCACGCCTATGCTCAGCACCATAAGTTCCGGTGCATCACGTGCAACATCGTTCTTTACATCACATCCGTGCGAGATTTCTGCAGGCAGTTTCACAACAAATAAGCGTGCTTTTCGCGAGCAAATGTAAAATTTCGTTATAGGCCTCATGCGCTCACTTGATGGCGCCACCGCTCTCTCAGGGCACAGCGCCAGGGCACAGCGGGCACAGCGCCCGGCGCGTGGCTCGAAGTTGTGTGCGGTGAACGTCGATGCGTGATAATGGCAACGAAAAACGAGCCCCGCTTGCTTTTTTTGCGGCTACGGAGGAATAGCAAACATTCCGGAATACTTAAAACGAAGTAGTTCGCTTCGGCGTGGCGACTTGTAAGCCGCTAATCACGTTTACTACTGAGATAACTGCACAGTGCCGTCGGTCCATCGAAAATATTCGGAAAATCTGTTGTACAAATAAAGAGCATGGAGTACGACGTGCATTTAGAAGTGAGTAAACTTTTTTTCCTGGCATACGATCGATAGAAAATACTTTTTATGTGCAGCCTCGCGTGTCTCTTGTCCTATGACCGGCGCACTTTTGCATAAAGCTGGTGAAACGACATATTAGCAACAATAAAAAGATAGAGACCACATGAAGTGCCCGTCTCTTACTTTTCTAGCGCTGTTAGTACGGCGAACAGTTTTCTAAATTATATTTTTGAACCTGTGCAACTGTGTTTTCATCTAGGTCCTCCGATCATAAAGCCGATCCTGAGGCGCCTCACCCCGACAGTCGTGTACAGCCGACAAAGTGGGCAATGCAGATGACTGTTTTGCGTCGAAATGGTTGCCACAAATCTCCGATCGGGCTAACAATAATAAAAGGAACAAGGGAACCAACAATGTGTCAATATTACCTGCAGCAGTAGCGTAGCGAGAAATTTTTTTTTTTTTTTTTTTGGTGGGGATTCAATCCTACTTTGTGTAAGTTTTTCCGTGCGTTTGTACGTGTGCGCATATACATACACATGCAAATTAAAAAAAAATTCGGAGGGGACGGGAGGGGGTTTGAATCCCCCTGATTACGCCAGTGATTCGAATAGAAAGTGAAACAAACTGCGCGAAGAAAGGACGCGTTTGCTTATCAGGCGCGCCGAGCGGCTGCATTCCAACGTTTTCGCCGATCAGCCTCATACGACTTCCATGGAAGATGATAAAATTGCACCTTCGGCAGTTTCCCGGCCGTGTCCTTGTAGCTGTTATGACGTGCGAAATTGCCAGAGCAGACAGAAGTCAACTTTTTTTCGCCGCGTACACGCGTTTGCGCTGCTAGGGGCCATTGCCAACCTGCTGCGGCCAGGCGCGGCTGTGCGGAGGGAACAGGGACATTTTGCTAGCAGCCGCCACAGTGGGGCTGCATGTCAGATTTGAAACAGCAGCGCACGAGGCCTATAGGCGAGTGTCGTTCGTTTTTCGTGCATTGAGACCCTGTGTGCATTATAATGCACACACTGTTGTGCAAGAACTGTTTGCAGTACAGACGCAATTTTTCTCTGGTTTAATACAGCATGTGTGTCCATTCCAAAAACGTGTTTTGATTTCACCTGTGTGGCCACAAATTTGCTCAGGTCTCAGGAGGATATAGCAATGAAAAAACAGCAAGCATCACCTCAAAACCGTATCACAAGCGCAAGCCTGCATCATCCAGATACGCGATTTCCTTTCCACTTAGAGCAATCGAGAGTGCGCTGACACAATTGGTATTTGCTCTAGCAATCAACCAGGCCTCGACAATCTCCCGCGTATCCTTATCAAAGTTTCTAAACAGAACTTACCACTCATTGAACAAAGGTCGGCGGCCGCAGTCATTACAATGCACTGATAAATGCCCGTCGCGGTAAGAGTTAAGCTTCTGTTCGTGCTCTCTGAACCTATCATTCAGGCATCTGCCCGTCTGCCCGAGATATACTTTGCTGCACGAAAATGGGAATCTATAAACAACACTCTGTGCGCAGGCCACGAAAGGGCACTGGTGCTTCTTCGCGCATCCTCGGCGTTTCTTCTGAAGGGGCAAAGCGGAAGTAGATATGGCGCTTTCAGCTCCACAAAAATTAATGAGCTTTTGTAAGGTTGCTGACCCCTTCATAACGTAGAGGTGAGAGCCCGCCGCTCTCACCTCTACATTTTCATGTTTTGGCGCATATGCGTCTTGGTTTTCTTTCGAGTAGCTGTTATTTCATTAAACTGTTGCTAGTCCCAGCATGTGTGGTCGTCAAAACTTCTCTTCTGGTGTACATGTCTTTCAAGGCTGGATTCGTCGATTTTCCAAGCTTGTACCAACAGGCCCAACATCAGACTCTTCTAAAAGTGGGCAGGGAGCAGTGCCTCTTTCCCAGCGTGGTCTACGAGATCCCCTTGTCGTGTGGTAGAAGTTACGTTGGCCAGACCGAACAGTGCCTGAATGACAGGCTAAGACAGCATAATAATAACGTCAGAAATGGCAGAGAGGGCCACCTCGCGATACACTGCCGGGATTGTCATTGCGTTCCGGACTTTAGCGCCTGCGCGGTAGTTGGCCGAAGTCCTGATAAGTCAGTACGATTAATTATTGAGGCTAAGAATATAATCGAATCAGGTGATCTATGCGTCAGCGTTGCCTCCATTTCATTATCGCCAAAAGAGTTACGCTACTTGAATGCGACTGCGCATTGAGGCACGATGACTGCGCACGTGGTGTGTAAATATGTTCTGTGCTCTTTCTAAATAAATCTATGTTGGAAGTGGCACTCCGTGTGTGTGTGTTCCTATTCTTCGTCCGTGTCCTATTCACGCCTTATAACTTCAAATATGAATGATCATGTTGCAAGGTGTGGCTTAACGTGGTCTAAATGACAGTTTTATGTTTAAGTGAAAATACCGGCGTCGAGCTTTTACAGCTTCATTTATAAGCAGTATGACATTTCACTGCTGTTGTTAGAAGGTGAATCGGTGTTTGAAGCGGGCCACGTTTCGCCTGTGGCGTAAAACAACATAGAAAAGAACAAGTGATACTGGCTATGGGCTCACTTAACAGGCAATCTATAAGCAAGGGCAACCGGGGGGGGGGGGGGGGGTGCGCAGACAGTGGTGGAAGTTATGTCGGCGAGACTGGTAACTTTCAGCAAAGACTCAAACAGCGCATGCATGATGTAAGAACGAAGGTTTCATCGAACGCGCAGGCCGAGCACGTAGAACCAACTGGCTATAGACTGCGGCGATAGGGCAGAAGTAACAGAAGGTGAAAAGAACTGCACTTCTCTGTTTGTCATCTTGAATCTCTGACAATCCAGACAACGGCGCACGCGTAATGATGGCAACTTCCCACACCTGCACGCATGTTGCTACGTCATATTTTAAAATATGCATAACGGGACTGCATTCATTTTTCATAGTGAACAAGGCTTCCTTGCTTTTATGTGAACATGCCTCCCCCCACCCCCGCCGTTGTCTCCGCCTATGGGGCTGTGGATGAAAAGTGGGTGCTGAGCCTCACGCAGTGGTAGTTAGATAAATTTGACATGAGAGTTGGTATGGCTGGAAGAAAACGTCACAAAAGTTGTGTTGTAGTGTAGCGAACACCTTGACTCACGACGAGCCAAGAAGCACAAATATAGGCGGATGGCGCTTGCTTGCCGTGCAGTCCTGTATTGGGTGTTTTTCTTTCTTGCTCTGCATATATGTGCACACAGTTGTTTGGTCATGACACACCAGAGAAATTTGGAATGCGACTTACCAGCGAATTTTAGTGCATAGGAATGAGGGCGGCAAAAGGTGCTGACTCAGTGTGCTAGTAAGAGGGCTAGTGCAGACAGTGACTAGCGAGAGACAATGGATGCGAGGGAAGCCCAATGTGGTGATGCAGGTGTGGCACCATCGGCGTGTCGTGGTCGAGTGGCTCCAAGACGGCTCGGGAGAGAAGGCCTTCACGGAAACAATCCTGAACATGGACGCCAAGAACTACCATGCCTGGCAGCACCGCCAGTGGGCTCTGGCAGAGTTTGGGCTGTGGGACCGAGAGCTGGACTTCACCACGCAGCTGCTCAGCAATGACGTGCGCAACAACTCGGCCTGGAACCAGCGCTTCTTTGTCATCAGCCAAACGGTACTGTGCAGCCTTTTGCGCACCGCAGGTTGGACAACGTCCGACCATTTCTTATGCACTGTGAATGCATTGGTGTCCAGTTGAACACCCAAGCCAGCATGCAGCAGCAGCAGCTTGCGGTGCCAACGCTGCTGTGGCCACTGAAGTTACTGCATAGGAAACCTCTGGGAAGCCACAGTTGCACCTTAATACGCCATCTTGGGCGCAAGAGTTAACCCTGTCCATGTTGGAGATGCACAGGCATTTTTTTTCTGCTTTCTTTCTGTTCCTTATTATGTTGCAAAACTCGATTGCTCAGCTCACATATAAAAGTCTTGATTTTACGCTTACTTTTTATCTTTCCAGTCATCACCAAGCCAGATAGGCATGGAATTTCTGTCACACTTGGCTCCCTAGCTCTAACTGTGGAAGGAAGCCAATAGACCTTTTTCAAGCAATCCCAGAACCCCCTGCGGGCGCGTGAAGCACTATGGGAAAAGTGTGTACGGCGAGCCCGCCTGCTGTTCCGCCGCTCGCTGCTCGTTGGCGCCGTGGGAGCACCAAACGAAAAAAACGCGTCGCTGCTGGTTGACTATTATTAAATCCTAAATCCTACACATGTCTGAACGAACCTGCATGTATCTCTGCGCATCAAATGCGAAAGGCATTATGCAGTCAGTGTAGGTATTTACCGAGCAGATGTATACCGGATGTAGCAGTTAAGCAGCATGCGAGTTATCACTTGCCGATACATGCAGTCAAAACGTGCTATCGTGAGCAATGTAAGTTGGAACACCGAATTCGTATTTATTCAATGATTACTTATTCACAAGCCGCTATGGCATTTAATATCATAGCGGCTCATGATCGGGTTTAACAAAACTGTAGAGAGCTGTTACAATGTTCAGTTATACAGATGATTATTTAAATTTAATTGAGAAGTCACGCGCTGTACAAAAAAGTGAGCACATTCTAAACGTGTTTAAAGAAAAAGGGATGGGACTCGAATTCACTTGCGAGATGCCTTGCTCTGATAATTTGCAGTTTCTTGATACATGCTTTTAAGTTTCACTACGGTGCATGTGTGTGGGCAGTATAGCCCGCGTTCAGCGAAATCGGTGTTTAATTTCGCGTCGGCGCATTCGAATATTGGTAAACGAGGAGTTGTGATGTCATGATTACGCACGGCATTGAAAAAAAAAAAAAAAACTTGCGCACACAAAATAAGCAGTAGTTTCCCTCTGCAAAGTGATCAAAGAGGCGGGATATCCTGCGTATCATTGTATCGGTTTGCGAAAATCTGTTTGCATGGCAAAGAAAGATTAACACGGACGTCCTCATTTCGTAAATAATGAAGAAACTAGAAATATTGCAGTTATTCCATATATGTATAAGAAGTCGCATGGCCTGAAGAACGTAGGGAAGCGATGTGGGGGTGAATGTTCTGTTTGCCGCCCCAAATAAGCTTAGTCGCATTAAGGTCGCAGGGGTCTGCGGCGGGCAAAGAAAATTGCGGTCAGAGGCATGCCAATTGTTTTGTAAATTGTGTAGTAGTTAACCGCAAATTTCTCCTTCTTGTGTCCACATGTACATCGGCCAGACTGGTCGATGTAATAATACGCGATTCAGGGAGCTTCGAAATTCATTGAATGGAGCCGTCTCATCTCGCATCGCTATGTCAGTCATGAAAATGTAATCGCATCTTCGGAAGCACAGTAATTTTTTATACCATCAACCTAATCGGACAACGCGAGAAATTTCGGAGGCACATCATGTCACAAATAACGCCCCACTTTGTGTCAGTCAACCTTCTCAGTCGTTGCAAGACAAGGAATTCATCTTTATTAATCGACTGTAAGCACGCGCCTTGATTGTTTGACTTTCAGTTGTGTGTGAGCGCAGTTTTGTGCATTTTCTTTCTTGTACTGCTCCTTTCTTTTTTCTCTCTAAGTATTATTCCAACCAGTAGTTATAGCACCAACGAAGGTTAGTAGGCACTTATCGTTCGTTACATATAGGGCGCGAGCGACGCAATGAATGTATCTCATTTCCCCAAATGCTGACTACACTTTGTAGTGTACGCTTTAAATATCAGAACCTCATACTGTACTCGTCGACAGTGTCGATGCACGTTGATTCCAAATGCATCCGCGAATCATAGACCGCTCCTGCACTTCATAGGCAACCGAGTTGTATTTCTTTTTTTCATTTATGCCGTATAGCGCACTGGTGCCAAATAAATAAGTAAATAAAAGATGACGCTACTGAGCCGCTCAAATGGTCCAACAGTGGGACAGATGGAAATCGTCGAGAGGCCGTCGCAGCTAAACACTGAAGTTCGTGATTAAATTGCGCAGTAACATGTTGCACCTTGCCAAATTCACTGTGTCTAAGAAGTGCTGGCACGGCGCAAGCGGAAAGCTACAGCGCGATGCCCGCGCACTCGCCGCGGCGGCTGCGGCGGCATACACACATTTCCCATGAGCGATTGCGCGCCCATTGGTGGCGCTCGTGTGCTTGAAAAAGGTCTAATGCAGCGAAGTATTTTCAACCGGTTCGGGTTTGCTAATGACTGAAAGCAGCCGTGCAACACCAGCATTTGGCATGCATCTGTGCAATCATGGCCTGCAACAAGTGAAAGAGTTATGTACGTAATTCAACAGCGTTGCCGGGTGTCCAACATTCCCAACATTCCTTATGTTTAAAGGTACCGACAAATGGCCAGAACGTGTGATAAGATCCTGGTAGAAATGAAAAGACCTTGAAATATACCTTTTCGCGTTGTGAGTAGGATTTATATTTTAGGGGCGAAGCTCCTTAAGGCGGCACCCGTTCGTCCCTCGTAATCGTCGTCATCGTAGTAGTGCGTAACAAGTCTTACGCTTTGACCTCCAAGGTGGTGCCGGTGGGAGATTTCTCCTCTGCGTTGTTGAACAATAAAAAATTCGCAGCGTGCGCGTTAACTAAAAGCCGAATTCTTCTGTCTCTCATTCCCCATTAGCAGCCATTGGCATGTTCCAGTAGGAAACGTTAGTAGAAGTAGAAGTGTAAGTGTTAGCTAAAAGCCGACTTCTTCTGTCTCTCATTCCCATTAGCAGCCATTGTTTACCTCCAAGGTAGTGCCTGGTGACATTTCTCCTGTGCGTGATTAAACAATAAAAATTTTGTTCAAAACGCCGTTGATTGATGAAATAAACCAACGAAAGACGCCAGATGTTTTGTAAAAGCAGAACGAAAGAACGCCAGATGTTTTTCTTAAAGTGTAGTAGTAGTAGTTGTATGTAGCCACCTCGCCCGATCGTCAACGGGCGAGGTGGACCGGCAACGGCGCGAGGACCCTGCCGTACGAGAGTTAAATCACACTAAAAGACATACTTTGCGGGCGATACACTCTAGTGAGCTTTCAACTTTTCGTCTTAATGTACATGATAAAGAAATTATTTCTACGAAAAACGCAAGGCACACCTTGAGCAATATATTTGGTTTTGGTACGCTAAATGGAACCATGAGGCGATGCGAAGCCGGAGCACTTGCACGATCGCGTTCCGTTGGCTTTCGTTGGGCATGCTACCGACCTCGCGTCGTGGAACGCGCGTCCTGTCTTCCCTCTAGCCTTGCCTTTAATTCGCACAGGGCGAGCGGGGAATGCGGTCGCTCTTGGCGCTCTTTCGCTCGGGAGCGGACTTCTTCCTTGCATTTCACCGATCACAAGTGATAATGAAGGGACCACGTAAACCAACAGTACAATAAAAGTTTGATGTTTAATATATACACGATGTTTCACACTCTTTATATTATGTACTGGGTGCATTTCACGGAAGAGTTTCACGGTTTACAGATGATTCCCTCCGTAGCTTCGCCCCACTCATCATCATTCACCCCGTGGATATGCTGTGATTTTTTTAAATCGTCCTTAAAAGTAACACTAAAACGGTAAAGTTACGTTGTCCCTCTTAACCAGGTTCGAGAGCGCGCTCTCAAAAGGAATTGGGTCTTTTTTTGTCCTCGGGTTGTAATACCAACAAATGTGTTGGTCGTCAAAAAGCAGTTTTAGATCCAAGAACTGCAGGCAATTGTCCCTAGCCAGGTCATGCGTAAAGGTTAGCCTTCCAGAAACCGACTGAAAAACCTTGAGTACACGATTAACTACGCTATCAAGGTTATCTTATGCAGACACGTGCAGTAACACTAAATAGTCGTCAACATAATGGCAGATTTTTACAACATCTTGCCCAGAGATTAGTTGTTCAACCCGCTGGTCAAACACTGACAGATAAATGTCGCAAAGTACGGGTGCAACAGACAAACCTATACAGACTCCTGCCTTCTGCACGTAATATTTTCCATTAAACTCAATAGCCCTAGAATTGAGGTAAAACATCATCATTTCAAGGAAATGCTCTGTGCTGACCCCCGCCGCATTCTGGAAGGCTACTTCTCCAGAATCTTGTTCTTTCTGCCTGACAGTGGCGAACAAACCATCGTGCGGGATTGCGTGGAATAGGTCTTCGATGTCAATCGAAAACCCTGTAGTAGTCATCGGAAGACCTTGTTCCAAGAGGCTGGCAACTTCCATCGAAGAGCGCACTAGAAAGGGGTCCTTGCCCACGATCAGTTTTAGGTTCGAGTGAAGGAAGTTCCCGATTGTCCTTTGCCAGGAATCTCGTTCTGACACGATGGCTCGCAGGGGACAGTCTGGTTTATGTGTCTTGCCAGTGAAGATCTCGAGATGGCCCTCTGCTTTGCTTTCTACAGTCTTCCTTAGCGAATCCAGGCTCATGTTTTTTAGTAGTTTTACGGCTTGACGTTTCTGTATTTTTGGAAGAAAATCAGTTTTCTTGAAATTCTTACTCACTGCTTCAGTAGCTTTTCTGTTATAAGTGGCGGTGGGCATTACTACGAAGCCGCCTTCCTTGTCTGCCTGTAAGATGGCGATGTTTTTCTTGAGGTAGCTAACCACTTTTGTTAGGGTTTTCTTCACCGGTTGTCTACTTGCAGTACGTTGCAAGCAGTACATGCGTATACCATCTGCAAAATATCAACAGCTGATATAGCTAGGATGGTATTTTAAATGAATTTTCAAGTTTGCGTAAGCGATCGACACCCTTGTGCTATTGACACCCTGAAAGGCGACCTTCGGTGTCCCCCCAACTTCCCTCACGTGACCACGCTGCAACAAGTTATGACGTCATAGGCGTCATTTTTTTGCCGCGTTCGCTCCAGCAGCCTACTTCTCGGTGACTGCTCGCGAACCGCGCGGAATCACAGTTCTGTGTGCTGACGTGATCGAACGCTGCACCCGCTAGGTGGTGATAGCTGCAGCCATGTTGCACCCGGAGGCTTATCGTTTTTGAAACCGAAACACGCTGGTCGGTAATGAGGAGCCTGTAATTAATTATCTGTCGCGCATTGCATCAAACGATGTGCCGTGTTGTGATTAACATGTCCCCAGCAACACATTGCAGCAAGAAAATGCGAGGCCAACATTTTTGTGTCACTACCCTTTAATTACACCTCATTAAGATAATTAAGCGGAGCCAAGGTAAGTATAAATAAATCTGATTAAGCATAGTCTAACACGGTAGCGCCTAAGTAATCAGATCATAATTAAGCGTAATTAAGCCGAACGTAATTTCAACGATTGCAAGCAATCCAAGTCGAATTGTCCATGAGCCCAGAGAAGCCAAGCTCAGGACGATAGTAATTACTCCTGACCGAGTCGAACCCAACTAAGTTTAATTAAGTACAATTAGTTTTAATTAAGACTAATCCCAGTGATGACTCATTAAGTAGTGTGACATCGAACCATACACAACCAAGATACTCAAGTTTCATGTGGCATAATTATGCTAATTAAGCCTCATTATGCTCTAATTAAGCTGAGCCAAGGTAAGCCTAAATGAAAAAAAGCACAGCGTGCACTAGAGGCGCAAGGCTGAGTCACAGCGGAGCTGATGGTCTCCTAGCAAGTCTGGGCTTAGGTCAATCTCAGTGTGATGAGTAAAGGCGGGGCACGAGGCGCGTGCCGAACGTGGAAGCGCGGCAACGGTGCGCGAGAAGCAAAAGTCACCCGATGGCACGCGCACCAGCCACGTCGACGCAGAGGATTGGCCAGATGGGGGCTCGTGGCATGCGACCCGAGCCGTGATGGTGAACGACGAAGGATGATCGTGGCACTGGGCTGTGGGGCACCGGACGGAGAAGATCGAGGAAGGAGCAAGCGTCGCACCCGCGGCGAAAGCGGCTGGTACTCGGTTCTGGAGGTGGCGGAACGCAAGGCCCGGGGAGTGGCCGTCGACCTTGGAAGGCTCCAAGCGAGGCTGCCCGGACACGTCGCCCCTCACTACAGCAGTTCCGGGATCGTCAGCAGCCCTTCTCTTCTCGGCAGGACGGCTGCCGACCACAGGTCAGTCAAGGAGACGCCCGTCACCAGTGGAGTCCCGAAGCAAGGAACCAAGGCCCAGTTAGGCCTAACCTCGACGGACCGAGGACGGAGAAGACCACTGGGGACGCACGCGACGAGAGCAAGCGGTAGGCTGGACGAAGGCGACCGACAATGAACTTCGAAGACTACTGAGGACGTCGGCGACGGCCTAGACGAGGGATGGACGCGACGGGAACTTCGAGTCGTCGCGACGTACTGTAAGAACATTCTCGTCTCGTACCGCAAGGCCCATAGTGGCCAGACTGAGTTGGACACGTAGCTAAGCATAGCTAAAACGCTTTGTTTAGTTAATTTCGGTTCTGGGCATGAACTGACATGTCGCAAGAATGTAAATAGGTTTTTGTTATATTGCTCAGTGTTCTTAACGCTTTTTTCTTTGTCACCTTTTCGCTCATGATAAACTTTGTTGTTTTTTGCCATCCTACCACGGTCTCCTGAGCCCGTCTCACTCTCTCCCGATCCGTTTTTGCAAGCACCCCCGAGATAACACGTGACAAATAATTGGCGAGCCTGCCAGGATCCAATCCTGCCCAGTCACTGATTCTCGAGTGGTGCGAAGATGGATTGGGAGAAGTTGGCGGCCGTGGCCAAGGACTTGGGCATGAGCAAGGAGGAGACGCTGAAGTTCTTTGATAACGCGGAGCGAGTTGAGCAGGAGAGAGCGCGCGAAGAACAGAAGAGAGCGCGCAGAGCAAAAGATGGAAAAGGAAATTTTAGAACTTAAGGTGCGTTTGGCACTCGCGAACGAAGCATCGCGAGACGGTGCAAGTGTAGGTAGTGGCCCATCGACAGCATCGGCCATTACGAGAACGGATAACTGGGCTAGTTTGTGGGAACTCATGTTAAGGCAGGTAGCGCAAAGAGACACGGACACAAGCGAAGAATAAGTGCACAGGACAAGCGCCATCTAGGACAAGCGCTTGTCCTGTGCACTTATTCTTCGCTTGTGTCCGTGTCTCTTTGCGCTACCTGCCTTAACATGAGCATCGGCCAATTCACCATCTCCCGGACGAAAGCCTGTCTGCCCTCGTAAGCTAATGGCACCCTTTGATGAGCGCAGGGACGACTTGGATGCGTATTTGCATCGCTTTGAGAGGATCGCAATAGGGCAGGGCTGGGAGAGGGGTGAGTGGGCCAATGCTCTGAGCCTTTGTCTCGCGGGAGAAGCACTGAGTGTGTATGGCCGCATGCCAGCAACAGAGTCATTAGACTATGACTTGGTAAAGAAAACTTTATTGGAAAGATTCCGGCTGACCGCCGAAGGGTTTCGTGAAAAATTCCGGTCGTGCAAGCCGGAGAATTCCGAGACTGGCAAGCAGTTTGTCTGTCGACTGTCGAACTACTTTGATCGATGGATGGAATTGTCAGAGACAGCAAAAACTTACGAAGGCGTCCGCGACAAGGTAGTTGGAGAGCAATTCCTCAACCGGTGCAGTGGCAAGTTGGCAGTATTCTTGAAAGAAAGAAAGGTGGGCACGGTAGAGGAAATGGCAAGGCAGGCCGACCAGTTCATGGAGGCGCAAGGGCTGAGAAATCTTGGAAAGGGGGTCGGTGAAAATACTATGGCAGCAGAGGGAGAGGCTAGAGAACAGGTCCCAATGAGCAAATTCAGGGCACAACAGCGATGTTTTTTGTGCAACCGGCCGGGACATATTGCCGTCAATTGTCGTACAAAGATAAGCCACAACGAAAAGGCAGTGACGTGTGGAAAGTGCCAAAAAAGAGGACACAAAGCAGAGGATTGCAAGATAAAGTCAGTAGAAAAGGCTGCGTGTGTTTTGAGATACAGAGATGAGGGACGGAAAGAAACAGGCATGCCCGTAGTAGAAGGCGAGGTGCAAGGGCACAAGGCTACAGTGTTGCGAGATACAGGTGCTGATACCGTGTTGGTACGGAAAAGTTTAGTGGCACCGGAGAATATGACAGGGCAGGTAAAGCCAGTGGTTTTTGTGGACAGAACAATCCGGTATCTGCCAGAAGCTAAGATACAGGTAGCTACACCATTCTATACGGGGCTGGTTACAGCGAAGTGTGTTGAGGATCCCCTATACGAACAGAATAGAAAGTTGGGCGAGTTGGTGTATATTCATATTTAAAGAAAAGCGGCGCACAAAAAAAGACGGAGACAAAGAAGAGAACCACACACAGCGCTGCTACTCACAACTGAAAGTTTATTCAGAGGAACAAAAATTTAAAAGGTAAAAACCGCGCATGACAAGTGAGGTACAACGTGATTAGGTGATACGCTCATCAATAAAAGTAAACTCTTTTTTGTGCAATGTAACCGAGGTCTGGCTTACACAAGCATCACGTGACTTGTTAATATGATAGGCTTCAGAAACCTCACGGGTGAATTGATCGTGGTGCTTAAAAATAATAACTGTGTTAGACAGAACAGGTGTGCACCCACACGTGGCACAATGCGATGCCAAATGGGAAGGCGAGCCGTTATGCAAAGAGAGATAGTGCTCCCGCAACCTTTTATTGACACAGCGGCCCGTCTGTCCGACATAATGAAGGCCACAAGACAAAGGAATGCGGTACACCACCCCCACAGCACAAGGCACATACTTATTTCTATGGTTTACGGCACATTTCTTTACATCTGGCTTGTCCTTCTTGTCTAGCTTATTTGACACCAAAGCACATATCTTTCCCAGCAGCGCTGTGTGTGGTTCTCTTCTTTGTCTCCGTCTTTTTTTGTGCGCCGCTTTTCTTTAAATATGACCCCTATACGACTTGGTAGTGGGAAATGTACCTGGTGTGAGAAAGGCTGATGACCCTGATCCATTGTGGAGAAGGACTAAGAAAGGCGTGGAGCAGAGTAAAGATATTAGAGATTTGGGGCCGGCAGAAGGGGAGGATCCAAAAGTAGAAATGGAAATGGCAGCAGCAGTGCAAACTAGGGCCTCCAGTAATGTGAGAAAGAATACGAGACCACTACAAGTCACCGACATTAAGGGGTTGGATGTATCAGCGGAGAAGTTCAAGGAATTGCAGGAGAAGGATCCATCTATTCGAGCGTGCGAGGGGAAATTAGGAGAGATTATGAAAAGGAAGAAGAGTGGCACAATTTGTGAAGCAGAAGGGGCTGGTATATCGCAAGCGCGTATTTAGCTCGGGTAGAGAAGTCCTGCAGCTGATGGTGCCGGAGGAGTTAAAGGATACAGTACTGAAACTGGGTCATGATAGTATTATGGCCGGGCACCAGGGAATAAAAAATACGCTAGAGAGGATCACAGAGGAATTCTTCCGGGTAGGAGTGCAAAGCGATGTGAAAAGATACGTTAATTCGTGCGATGTTTGTCAGAAGACCGTTGCTAAAGGGCGAGTAGGTAAAGTTCCACTGGGTAAAATGCCGATTATAAAGTCACCGTTTGATAGGGTGGCTATCGATATTGTAGGGCCAATCAATCCAGTGTCAAGTAAGGGAAATCGATATGTTCTGACCCTGGTAGATGTGGCTACCAGGTATCCTGATGCGGTCGCGTTGAAAACCATAGACACCATTCAGGTAGCCGAAGCTCTGGTGGACATGTTCTCAAGATACGGCATACCAAAGGAGGTACTCAGCGATAGAGGGTCGAATTTTACCTCAGAAATGATGAGGGAAGTACACAGATTGATGTCCATCGACCAGAAATTAACTACACCGTATCACCCGATGGCCAACGGGTTGGTGGAGCGGTTCAATGGAACGCTGAAAACTATGTTGAAAAGGATGTGTAAGGAAAGGCCTAAGGATTGGGATAGGTACCTGCCGGCACTCTTGTTTGCATATCGGGAGGTACCGCAGGCCAGTCTAGGATTCTCGCCCTTTGAGATGCTGTATGGAAGAACGGTCAGGGGACCAATAACAATTTTAAAAGAGTTGTGGTCAAGGGAAGAGCTTGGAATGGAGGAAAAGAACACATACACATATGTGCTACATCTGAGGAACCGGCTAGAAGAAACATGCAAAATAGCTCATCAAGAATTAGAACGAGCCAAGCAAAAACAAAAGACCTACTATGATCATAAAGCAGTGCGGAGGGCACTAAAGGTAGGAGATAAAGTTCTGGTACTGCTGCCCACGGAAAATAACAAAATGTTAATGCAGTGGAAAGGGCTGTTTACCGTCACTCAAAAGAAGAGTGAAATGGACTATGAAATTTCAGTACATGATCAGAAAAAGGTCTTTCACATCAACATGCTAAAAAGGTATGAAGAAAGAATAGAGGACAGGAAGGAAAAAGAGGAAGAGATAGCTACCATATGTATGGTGATTACAGAGGAAAACGAGGAAGAGGTACCTACATATAATAGGAAGAAGACTATGGGGGTAGAGAAGGTGGCAATAAATCCTTCCCTGGAGGGCTCACAGGCCACAGAGCTAAGAGATATAGTGGGTAAATTTAGTGAGATTTTTTCAGATTTACCTGGGCGTACTGAGATAGTGAAATGCGAGCTCCAATGCTCCACAGAAACACCCGTGTATGTCAAGCAGTACCCTTTACCCATAGCTATGCAGGAAGCCATCGAGAAAGAAGTGGATGAGATGATAAAGCAAGGCATAATTGAAAGGGCCAACTCTGCCTATAACGCACCCCTGGTAGTAGTTAAAAAACCAGATGGCTCAAACCGGGTGTGTGTAGAAGGAGACTAAATAACATCCTGAAAACGGATGCGGAACCTATTCCAAGGATTGATGTGGTGGTGGCTAAAGTGGCAAATAAAAGATATTTCTCGAAGCTAGACCTTTCAAAGGGGTATTGGCAAATACCAATGGAGGAAGCGTCGAAAGAAAAGACAGCCTTTGCGTGTTCCAGGGGGTTATTCCAATTCAAATACATGCCTTTTGGGTTGAAAACGGCAGCGGCAGTATTTACAAGATTGATGAGGCAGGTTTTACAGGATGTGCCCCATGTAGAGCATTATATTGACGATATCTTGGTGGCGACGGACACATGGGAACAGCACCTACAGGCCTTGGAGCAGCTGTTTAGGAAGATAAAGGACGCTGGGTTGACAGTTAAACCTACCAAGTGCGAATTAGGGTACAACACTATGGATTTCTTGGGGCACAAATTAGGGTTAGGCCATGTGGGACCAAAGCAAGATATATTGGACAAAATCCAAGCAGTGGAAAGACCGAAAACGAAGAAACAGGTACAATCATTCCTAGGCTTGACAGGGTTCTATCGCGAGTTCATACCCCATTACACAGAAATAGCAGGACCGCTTATCGAGTTAACCAGGAAGGGCGCGAATAATGTGGTGAAATGGGAGGCGGTGCATGAAATTGCATTTGAAAGGTTAAAGCGTGAAATGTCACACTCTCCCATATTGTTGGCTCCAGATATGCAGAAAGAGTTTGTGCTACGAACGGATGCGTCGAATAAGGCACTAGGGGCAGTACTCCTGCAAGAGAAAGAGGGAATTCTCCACCCCGTGTTCTTTGCAAGTAAGAAGCTTAATAGCGCGGAGCAGAATTACTCCACTATTGAAAAAGAATGTTTGGCTTTGGTATGGGCAGTAAAAAAGTTTCATATCTATTTATTTGGGAAGCCCTTCAGAGTGCAAACAGATCATCAACCCTTAGAATTTTTGAGCAAAGCAAGGTTAACGAACGGAAGGGTGATGAGGTGGAGCCTGACCTTGCAGGAGTATTGTTTCCACGTGGAGTATATCAAGGGCCGATAAAACGTGGGGGCGGATTTTATGAGCAGAGCCATGTGAATTAGATTACAGTGTGTCGCGAAGTGCGAACTATGTGGACATTGGGGCATCGAGAAGTGGGGACGATAGCAGTGACTACACGTGGACAAAAGTGCAGTGAATAGTGAGTAAGTGTGAGACGAGGTCGGCGGAATATGGAGCTAAGCAAGAAAGAGGCCAGGAGGAAAGCACAAGGTGCGAGGCTGCATCATATGGATGACGAAAACAAGTTTTTTTTGAAGAAAAAACTCTTTAAAAGGGGGCCCAATGTGATGAGTAAAGGAGGGGCACGAGGCGCGTGCCGAACGTGGAAGCGTGGCAACGGTGCGCGAGAAGCAAAAGTCACCCGATGGCACGCGCACCAGCCACGTCTACGCAGAGGATTGGCCAGATGGGGGCTCGTGGCATGCGACCCGAGCCGTGATGGTGAACGACGAAGGATGATCGTGGCACTGGGCTGTGGGGCACCGGACGGAGAAGATCGAGGAAGGAGCAAGCGTCGCAGCCGCGGCGAAAGCGGCTGGTACTCGGTTCTGGAGGTGGCGGAACGCAAGGCCCGGGGAGTGGCCGTCGACCTTGGAAGGCTCCAAGCGAGGCTGCCCGGACACGTCGCCCCTCACTACAGCAGTTCCGGGATCGTCAGCAGCCCTTCTCTTCTCGGCAGGACGGCTGCCGACCACAGGTCAGTCAAGGAGACGCCCGTCACCAGTGGAGTCCCGAAGCAAGGAACCAAGGCCCAGTTAGGCCTAACCTCGACGGACCGAGGACGGAGAAGACCACTGGGGACGCACGCGACGAGAGCAAGCGGTAGGCTGGACGAAGGCGACCGACGATGAACTTCGAAGACTACTGAGGACGTCGGCGACGGCCTCGACGAGGGATGGACGCGACGGGAACTTCGAGTCGTCGCGACATACTGTAAGAACATTCTCGTCTCGTACCGCAAGTAGAGTGTACTAGAACTGTCGAGTGGCGTGAACTTGCCTCGCCGCCTGATGCCTTCCGCGTCGACCGTAGTGGCGGCGCTGCAGTCGCTCGGTACTGAAGGCGCGCAGCGCCGCGCGCTAGAAAGGGCCGCTAGAACTGCTCGACGCGTCGGCGGCACCCGGCTAATCGGCACTGATGTGGCTTTCGTTGCGTGTCTATCATTATTAAGCGTAGGAATCGTCGTCGTAAGCCTTGATGGACGACACTTCAAAGATTTTTATGGATGCTTGCTTCATATATGCCTTTGGGAGATACTGCAAATCAGTTCTTGTAGCCGAAGTGACTGCTGGAAAGTACGCAAAATATAAAAATGAAAACGGGCTGACACCGACCGTGAATATTCACGATCTCAGTGTAATTGAGCCGAACTCATTGCTGAGCTATTTAGAACAATTACTCTCAATTAACTAGACGCCGAACGACTGCCAGAAGAAAGAGACAGAGGAAACAAAAAGGGCGTACCTTATGCCGATTTCTTTGTTTCAATGCTTTCTTCTGGTGGTGATTCGGCGTCTAGTTTATTCAGAGTAACTGAGCTGCTCTAATGGAATTTAACTGTGCTCAGAAAGCTGTGTGCTGATATTGTGCCGAAAGCACACCGAACATTTACCGCGCGTTGTCGAAGCTGCGTGTACGGTGCGTATCTTTACAAATGCGCTGTAAATATGACTTCGACATTACGAGGGCTCAAAGGTATTGGAACTCAAAGTTAACTCGACCGGTACAAATAACGGTCGTCCTCAGGTGCCTTGCACGGATATTGTTATTAATTGCTAGGCGCCGGGTGGGGAGGGGATACTTTACTGTCCGTATTTGTGCGTGTAAATATATATCCACACACACACACACACACACACACACACACACACACACACACACACACACACACACACACACATATATAAACATAATCTCGCAAAACAGAGCACCACCGCCCCTCCTGGCTTCACTTTTGACACTTTACAGATAAAGCAATGAAATTATAATACAAAACGTTCTCAAAAAGAAGTTTTTCTAATGACATCGATAGAAGATCAGGAAATGTGCAATATAAGCTGTCCATTGAAAATGAGAACTGGCTGTAATGAATTTAGCAGAATAACCGACGGGCTACATTTACATCTGCGCATTTTAATATGCTTGAGATAAGCCCGGATGCATGAAGTTTGTGCATCGGAGGTGAACACGCGCCTTCGGCTCGGCTTCCTGGCTCGCCTTCCTGGTATTTTAAGCCCTCAGATGTCGCATAACCAATGCATCGTAACCGCGGAAGCATGCTGTTGAAACAAGATAGCCTTTCGGCATTAAAGAAACAGCGAAAAACTGGCAGAACTCAGCCGTCACTAATATAAATGTTGCGATAGAGTCATTTGTACTCAGGTTACTCATGAAACAGTCGAGCGCATTGGAGCTCATACAGAGATCAATGCTCTGGATATATGGTAGAGACTGCCGGCAGAAGAATTGTAGGCTTTTTTTCGTCGCTGGTTCATTAGTTCTTCGTTGTCAGTGTTCGTAGTCAATTATAGTGTAGCGTGGCTCGAAGTGCTGCTTGCAAACCGCACAGCAATCAGTGAGCAGCTAGATGCATGTGCGCAAAATCCGATTGTCGCCTTCTTTGGGGGTCGGCAGGCTTCAAGAACAGGGAATACCTCGGAGCAATTTTGGCACGCCTGCATATTCACTCTTGCACCATGGCGCGTAGCAGGCGTTGAGACACCGATTGAAGCTCAGTAATGCATTAAAGGTGCTCAAAACGCGCAATTACACGCTTTCATAGGCTGCGACGAGCGCGCGCCAAATGCAGACGCTCTTAATTCACAGCTTCAGTACAAAGTGACTACAGCGCCGCCGCTACGGTCGCCCGTCGGAGCATCACCCGAGATGCGGCGCGGCCGCTTCGTTCGTTCCACTGCCCCCTTCTAGTACACTGTACCGCAAGGCCCATAGTGGCCAGACTGAGTTGGACACGTAGCTAAGCATAGCTAAAACGCTTTGTTTAGTTAATTTCGGTTCTGGGCATGAACTGACATGTCGCAAGAATGTAAATAGGTTTTTGTTATATTGCTCAGTGTTCTTAAGGCTTTTTTCTTTGTCACCTTTTCGCTCATGATAAACTTTGTTGTTTTTTGCCATCCTACCACGGTCTCCTGAGCCCGTCTCACTCTCTCCCGATCCGTTTTTGCAAGCACCCCCGAGATAACACGTGACACTCAGTCAGGCTTAATTATGTCGAATTAGGCATAATTAGCATAGTCATGCAACTTTAAACTCAAGTATGGTGGGCTTGGTTCAATGTCACACAACTTATCAGCCCTAATTACGCCTAATCATACTTAGTGCTATTACACTTAATTGAGATTAAATAAGATCGACTGCGTCAATGGTAATTAGTACCTTCGTGAGCTTTGCTTCACTAGCTTCATTGGGAATTCGACTTCGATGCCTTGGATTAATTAGGGATAATTAGGTCTGACGTAATTAGATTTCAATATGCTGGAATTAATTTGACGATACTATTCTTAACTGTGCTTCATCAGATTTGTCTATACTTACATTCGCTTTGCTTAATTAGCTTAGTTAGGCATAATTAACATAACTTTGCCACATAAATTTCGAGTATATCGGCTGTGTTTGGTTCAACCTCACACTACTTATGCAGTCATAATTAGGAGTATTAGTCAACACTAATTACACTTACAGCTAATTGTGCTTATGCTCGATTCGGTCGGTAGTAATTAGTATCTTCCTGAACTTGGCTTCTCTGGGCTCATGGATTATTCGACTTGGATTAATTGGCCACGATTAGGTTTGGCTTATTTAGACGACTTAATTATGCTCTGCTTAATTAGGAGATACCACGCCCACCTAGGTTTAATTAGGTTTGGCTACACTTACCTTGGCTTAACTAGGCTCATCTTAGCTTAAAGGGGTCATAAACCACTTTTCAAAGTAATGATCTAATGACCTCAGTATCGTAGTTTACTGCCTCCAGAATCGATTGCCGCAAAAATTTCTCGAATCCGTCAAGGATGAGTGGAGTTAAGGGTGTTTGGCGCACGTTCTCAGTGCTTTCTCTCATTTCTCGTGCCGACGAGCGCACTGGAAGCTGCACGGGAAGGGATGGCATGGGGGAAAGAAGTTACGTCAGCGCGCGTCATGAAACGCGATCGCTCTCCCGCTGTGATTCGCATGCGCGAGGGCGGCTACCGTGTAAAGTTAGCAGACTGAGGAGTGCGGCGCCGGCAAGTGGCGGCAACCCGTGGCAAGAAGCGCATCTGATCCGAACGTCGCTCTCGATTTATGTCGGCTATCGGCCAATGAGGATGCTATATGTCTTTTGCGACACGGAGAAGCAGATACGCGACGTCAACCGGCAGACGCCCCGCCCACCGATGAGAGTGAGAACCGGCCTCTGTTTGAAAAGGGGGCGCCTGAGAAAACAACAACTTCGCGCTCCGCTTGTGGACTTTACGCGGCGCGCACGACTGCAATATTTGGCTGAGCAGTTCATAGCCGTGTCAGCTTTCTGCAGGATGTGTTCATTCAACAAGCGCAAGGGGTGCTTCATGACCCCTTTAACTTGGCTTAACGCGGCAAAGGCAAGCTGGGCTGAGTTGTCTGGTGTTCGCAAGCGGTGTCACCGGAAAACTGAATTATGATTGGCTTTATTAGGCTACACGATGCTAGCTATGCTTAGTTAGGCTAATTAAGCGATGTAAAAAGTGATGTGCGCCCAGCGCTCGAGCCGGCCCCGCCGCAGCCGCTACGAAAATCAACGGCACAGATGCGATGGAGCAAAGCAAGCGACACCCATTTGACGTTTTGTCCAAGGTAAATGTAAATGGTAGCGAAGCTTCCATAGAAGCCCATACGTTCAGAAAATGGCGGCTCATCAGCTGCCCATGGGGCTTAGCGCCATCTGTGTGAGGAGGGAACACTTCGGCGGAACAAATAATAAAGTGGATGTGATGCAATATCCGGTAAAAAAGTGACGTCATTGTGTTGTCACTAGTGCGAAATTTGACCTCAAAATATTTTTCTTAGGCCCCTGATCGCTAAGGACTCGCGCTACGGCGAGCTGGCAACCTCTTGGCGAGTGCGCTTGAAGACAACGCTAGCTAAACTAATATCGACCCGTGACTAAACAGTGGTGTTTAAGTGTACCGCCGTTCAATTCGCCTTGGCTTTACTAGGAAACCTTACGGGTGAGAAACAGCGCTAAAAAGACGGGACAAGAAAGGACACGAGACGACGGCGCTGACTAACAACCAAATGTGCTTTATTCCTTCAGTCAGCATAAATATACTTCACCACTAACGTAATGAAAATACAGAAAACTCAGCCTGCGCAGAAGCAGTAGGGCGATCAACGAGACATGAATTCTATCTCCTTCGGAAGGAGGGAAATCGAGGGGAAGCTTACACATGCCTCGCCGCTATTGTAGATGTGATAAGCTTCTGAAATGAGGCGCGCGCGCTCGTCATGGTATTTTGACAAGAAAGTGGTATCGTTAAAAGATGGATGGCAACCGCAACTGTTACAGTGAAGAGATAACTGACTATCTGTAGCTTGTTTTTGAACCTTGTTCAAATGCTCGCGCATGCGGTCATTAGCGCACCGCCCCGTTTGCCCGACATAGTAACGCCCGCAAGAAAGTGGAATCTTGTATACAACTTCTTGACAACATTCAACAAACTTCTGCCTGTGCTTCTTAGTGCATCTTCTTTTCTTCTCTTCTTCTCGGTTGACTTGCTGGCACAGGCTACCAAGCTTATTTTGGGCAGAAAACAACAGCCTAACGCCTGCCCTGCTGACAACTTTCTTGAGATTGTGCGCGACTTTGTGCACGTACGGAATAACCGCAACAGTTTGCTTCGAGTTTTTCTCGGATTGCACAGCAGCTGAGCGCTTGTTTTTAAAGCCTGCTACGAGGCTTTCGGCAATGTTAGTCAAAAGCGTTGCTGGAAAACCTGCGAGCTTCAGGCGTGCTACTTGTGAAAGAAAACTTGCTTCAACTTGGTGGTCACAGGACCTGTCTAGCGCCGCCTTCATGCAAGCTCTTGCAATTCCGCGTTTAACAATCTTCGAGTGCGCAGAGGAAAAAGGGAGAAGGCTCTTTTGAGATCTGGGCGCATAACTCCAACATAAATGGCTATTTGAGAACGAGAGTTCCAAGTCTAAGAAGCGCAGTTTGCTGTCTGAGGGATGCTCAGTGGTAAGTTCAAAAGAACTTAATTCCGTGAGGAACACGTCAAAAATTGTAGCAGCAGCAGGCTGCGCGTCAGAAGGGTTAGTCCTGTAAAAGATTAAAAAGTCATCCACGTATCGCATCACCTTAACCGTGCTCGTCTTAGCTTGCTCTCAAGATTGCGGTCATAGCTAGCTAATAAAATGTCACTAAGAACAGGGGCGATGCAAGAGCCTATGCACACACCTTTCCGCTGTATAAAAAGCTTATCTTCCAAGCAGACAAAGGTGGATCGCATATAAAACTTTAAAAACTCTGAAAACCTGTCCACAGTGATTCCACTTGCGTTTTGAAACCTAAGAGCCCCATATTTGTCAATACAGTTGCTAACTTCTGTACACACATCTTCCTGAGGCAACGAATAATATAAGTCCTTGATATCCACGGAAAAGGCACGCACGCCCACTGGACACTCATCCCGGAGAAAGGCAGAAACAGTACCTGGCGTCCTTATGAGGTAGGGGTCGTCGACATCAAGGAGGCACAAAAACTTTTGCAGAAACACTCCCACTTCTCGTTGCCAGGTTCCGCGCTCAGAAACAATGGCCCGGAACGGGCACTGTTCCTTGTGGGTCTTGGCGCTGAAGAAGGCCGAAAGGCTGGTCTCTTTGCAGGCCTTTACGGAGGATGCCAGTTTTGCAAGCCCGGCTTTTTCGCATAGTTGAACGGCCTTTGTTTTTACCTTCGCAGGAACCACTCCTTTTACTTCGTTGAAGTTACCAAGAATGGCCGCGTCTGCTTTTTCTTTGTAGAGACCTCGAGGCAACACGACGAATCCTCCTTCTTTGTCGGAATCCTCCTTCTATGTCGGGCAAACGGGGCGGTGCGCTAATGACCGCATGCGCGAGCATTTGAACAAGGTTCAAAAACAAGCTACAGATAGTCAGTTATCTCTTCACTGTAACAGTTGCGGTTGCCATCCATCTTTTAACGATACCACTTTCTTGTCAAAATACCATGACGAGCGCGCGCGCCTCATTTCAGAAGCTTATCACATCTACAATAGCGGCGAGGCATGTGTAAGCTTCCCCTCGATTTCCCTCCTTCCGAAGGAGATAGAATTCATGTCTCGTTGATCGCCCTACTGCTTCTGCGCAGGCTGAGTTTTCTGTATTTTCATTACGTTAGTGGTGAAGTATATTTATGCTGACTGAAGGAATAAAGCACATTTGGTTGTTAGTCAGCGCCGTCGTCTCGTGTCCTTTCTTGTCCCGTCTTTTTAGCGCTGTTTCTCACCCGTAATCATGAACCAACCAGCCCAAATGCGTACCCTTCTAGGAAACCTTATTCTTGGAGCTTTTATTCTACGTTCGTGTCATCTTCCATAGGGTGAATAAAGTAGGCAGCAGCGTACCTCTCATGTTTGCAACGTTGCTGATGTTTTTCGCACATGCGCAGGGGACTTAAAGAGCGCACTGCATGTGTGCTTCAGTTCTAATGAGAAGAAGTGACTCCTGGTCACGCCAAAATAATGATATTTCAGTTTTATTCAATGGTCACAATAACACAATTTTATCACACCCTACACAATGCGCAACAAATGTCGTAATAAGTACAAAAAGTGCGTACACTACATGCACTATGTTTTGCCTTAGGTTCCGATAAATTAACCTTACGTGTAACGTATCAAGACATGCGAATTGTAGCGCAACAGATAACTTAGCGATCTGCTCACCGATAGCAGGAAATAAAGTAGGCACTGCGTGTTCACGAAGGAAACCGGGCAGCAGGAATACTGATCCATGAAAATCCAGCAAGCACACTACTCCGAACCGTTGCCCCGCTGTCTTATCTAGAAGAGAAGGCTCGCCAGGCATACGCGTGTTGCTATTGCATCCTTGGAACACCACATCGTTTCCGCGAGTACCGAGGAAAGCGTTCGGTGTGAAATGTTAGCCGCGTCGTGCCGTTTCCCGTTGAACACCGCAGCCAACACGTTCACCAACGATGAAACGCACCTCGAACTTCGCGAATACCAAAATCAAATTCTCACCACAATAATTCACAGAACGCATGCAAGTGCGAAACACCAGAACACGTGAGGGGGTGTGTCGTTGCAGACGAGTTTACGAGCGCGCCTTTCGATGCACCGCAAGGGCTGCACTGAATAACAATGACGTGCGCCTCTCTTCAGGGGGCGCTAAGAAAAAGGTTTTTCGTAATAATTAAACACTATCCTACGTTCTTGGCTCATTGCACCTACATAATATTGTTCACGAAATAAATGTAATTTGTAAAACATCAAGATTGCTTGGCCCTTGAATAAAACTTGGTTTTTTGGTATTAGTGTTTGTTCCCTCCAAACATAGTCGCGCTTCAATCGCAGCACCCATAATTCTCCTTGCTGGTGTCGTTGGCAATAGATTCTGAACCGCTTTTCGCCCGAAGCTTCGCGACCTATTTGAATCGACCTTGTTTTGTCTACAAGCTCCATAACCACGTCAGGCAAAGCGACATGAGAGGCCACCTGATATGACGGGACGTGCATGCGCACCACTGCTTGAGGGGTAAGCTCGACAGCAGGTGCCGCGACGGTAGATTGCGCGTCGATGCATTCTGCCACGCGATCCCGTGGTGCGTATACTTTTGCTCACGCCTGTACCTGTAACACTGTCGGCAGTACCGTGGATAGATAGAAAAGAATCCGCGCTTCTATTGTTTGCTTACTGAAGACACTACAATATCTTTGGAAGAAATAAAACAGGCACTCGCCTTGTTCAAGGAAAAACAATCATATATTGACGTTTCGGGGCCGCTACGGGTCCCTTGTTCACAATGAAGAGCATGCAAGAGTGCGTAACTATTTATGGAATGGGTGGCGCAGAGTGCGCATGTATATCTCGGGGAGATTACCTCGTGTCCGGTTAATCGCGTGTTTGGTCGTTTGACTGTGCAGTGATTCTAAGAGTAGCCGTGTCAATAGGCGCTTCTCTGTCGCAATTATGCTCGCAGAATCTGAGTCGATGATGTGGTTACTGTTTAAATGATGATCCGCTAAGGCGTTCGAGCTTGCATTGCCTTTATTGGCATCGTTCTGGTGCTGTTGGACTCTTCTATTAAATTTCCAGTTTCACCTGTGTAGAATGCGTCACAATCTTTGCATGGTATCTTGTAGATAACCACTGGAAATCTTGAGCTTTCCAGACGGTCTTTCACGCGTACGAGTGGCCCTTGAATAAAACTCACTGACGCCTTGCGCTATTGTTCCAAGTATCCAGTTCACCATGGAACAAGAATATAATGGAATGATTGCCTTCCTCGACGTTCTTGTGAGACGGTCAGCCAAAGGACTTATAACCAGTGTGTATCGGAAGCCGACCCACACAGGTAGATACCTAAGGTTTGACTCTGCGCATCCTATAGGGCAAAAACGCTCCGTTGCCGATGCTCTTTTCTCTCGCGCAATGCGCATCTGCTCTGAACCCGGTCTGCGCAAGCAAGAGCTAGCGGTGGTAAGGAAGGACCTCTGCAGCAACGGCAACCCCTCGCAGCTCCTGAGGACTCAACAATTGCGGTCTTCAGTTGCCTGCCTTGAAGAGGCTCGTGAAGCTGACAGGCCAAAACGTGCTGCTGTGCCCTATGCGCAAGGCGTCAGTGAGGCACTTTCAAGAGTGTATAACACATGCAACGTAAAAATCGCGCATGTGCTGACCAACAAGCTAAAGAAAGAACTCGTACGCGTGAAAGACCGTCTGGAAAGCTCAAGATTTCCAGTGGTTATCTACAAGATACCATGCAAAGATTGTGACGCATCCTACATAGGGGAAACTGGAAATTTTAATAGAAGAATCCAACAGCACCAGAACGATGTCAAGAAAGGCAATGCAAGCTCGAACGCATCGGCGGATCGTCATTTAAACAGTAACCACATCATCGACTGGGATTCTGCGAGCATAATTGCGACAGAGAAGCGCCTATCGACACGGCTACTTTTAGAATGACTGCGCATTCAAACGGCCAAAAACGCGATTAACCGGACACGGGGTAATCTCCCCGAGATATACATGCGCACTCTGCGCCGCCCATTCCATAAATAGTTACGCCCTCTTGCATGCTCTTCATTGTGAACAAGGGACCCGTAGCGGCCCCGAAACGTCAATATATGATTGTTTTTCCTTGAACAAGGCGAGTGCCTGTTTTATTTCTTCCAATGAATCCCCCTCGCCTGACGAGTTTTCGTCGAACCTTGGACTACACTACAATATCTATTTCTACAGCAACACCCGCTGGACAGGGTGCGATTACTTAGCTGGGGTTTTGTACTTCGCATTTTGTAATGCATATGGAAAAGGATATTGCAGTAGTTATGGAGGTTTTATTGGACTTACTATCACATTTTACAACAATTATGGCTTGTCACAGCCCATATGGAGTGCCCACTGGAGTCCGAGGCGTATAGCGCATTTTGCACGTCGCACCATGAGAATTCAAGTAATGTGCGTTGGAGGGCTGCTTGGTATGACAGTGAACCTGAAATAAACCTGCGCAGGGCACGGGACGCAGAGAGGATGGGCGCAGAGAACTACCAGAAAGCATCAAACTTCCATTTCTGACAGCGCACATGCACGCAAGCGCAGTGCGACACACCGTCTTGAAGGCCCTTTATCTACCCCAAAAATTCAAGCTCTTCTTTATGTAGATTAACGGAAGGTTCTCTAATGTACTTATCAGGACCAAGCTTCAAGATGAAGGACGCTTCCAGTACAGTAGAACCTCGTTGATCCGTTTCCAAAAAAAAAAACGTGAAAAGTAAACGTACCAACCGGGAAAACGTACGATCCGAATCCAGTAAAAATTGAGGCTGACAAGCCCATTTGAGGTGCAAGGGCAAAAAACATTTATTTCTCAAGAAACATAGTGGGTCTCATCGATTTGCGAACTTCTGGCAGCTTGCTGGAAGCCAGAGGTCAGCCATCTAGTTCCGGTCCTGACAGGAAACAACGTCGTGGTCACGTGTGTTGAAATCCCGGGGCAAAATCGAACCATTATTTAACTGCGCAAAAACCGAACAGTAACACAAGAGGAGAGGAAACCACAAACAGGCGCAGACTATCAACTGAAGCTTTGTTGCAAGAACAAGGCAATATAAAGGACAGGATAAAAAGCAAGGAAGGGCAAAGGGGGAGGAGAGAAAGCCAAGAGGGACACATATCAACAAAAACCCAGGGCACATCAACCATAGCACGCCCGCCATGCAGGACCAAGATAACATAACTCTTTTTCATGAAAAGCAATGGAGGGAACACTGAGGCAAGACTCAGATTGCTTATGAATGTGTGCGGCCTCAACAAGTTCACGCGCTCTTTGATTTTTGTGGCGGAACAACACAGAAGTGTCACTGAAGAGCAGTGAGCAGCTACATTTCTAATAATGCGCTGCTAAATGAAGGTCAGAGTGGCCTTTCAGAGAATTATAATGTTCCCTAAGTCTAACATTTAGACATTGTCCCGTTTGGCCCACGTATACACGATTGTAAGACAGGGGTATGGAGTAGACAACACTGGTGATACAAAATACATAGTTATGAACATGACTAACATTGCACTTATCCTGCGGCACAATCTGTCGATTCGCCACACGTCGGTCTACCTTGGCACATAAAGTGGATAGCTTGTTCCTGGCAGAAATTACCACTTGGACATCATATCGTGATGCGACCTTTTTTAGGCGGTGGGTAAAACCATGCACATATGGAAGAAGACCAAATTTTTTGCGCTGCGCCTTCTCTGCCAAGTTGCAACCATCAACGGCACCTTTTTTGATTTTATTGATCAACTTATCGAAGCCTTTAACAATACATCTCGTGGGAAGCCAGCTTGGCTCAGTTTTTGCACCTGCCCAGAAAAACTGGTTTCAATAAATGAGTGCAGGATTTCTTCAGCGCAGAACTGAAGCAAGAGAGTGCAGTGGCATTTTTTACCAGTTTCATGTGGCCCGATTTGCAGTTCAACACAGGTTTGACAGACCTAGGGGCGTAGAACCAACAGACATACGTGGGCGAGAGCTGCAGCTGTCGTTCGAAAAATTGGACGCAATGGTCCTTTAAGCATTCGGAAGTAAACTTTAGGCCAAGACCAAACTGCTCAAAACTCTTAAGGATACCTGCCGACATATCTTGAGTTCCCTTACGGAAAAAAAAAACAATATAGTCATTTACAAAACGAGAGACCATTATTACGGATGCTTGTAAAACCGGTTGTAGCGGCCGATCGACTCTACTTGGAAAAATATCGCTTAGAACCGGTGCCACCCTAGACCCAGTACAGACACCTTCCTTTTGCAGGTACATCTCACCATTGAAAGAAATAAAGACCCCAGGTAAAAAAACAGAAGTTCTGTGAAAGATTCAACTGACATACCACTTAAACAATGAAGACAAGTTCAGCGTTGTGACACGTAATGCATTCCTTTACTGCGGTCAAAAGGTGATTATGTGGGAGAGAATAAAAAAGGTCCTCGACATCGATGCTTACGGCGTCACAATTAACGGGGTTGTCATCACGCAGGAATTGCACAATCATTTCTGAGTTTGAGATAATGTATGGATCATCTATATGGAGAGACGATAGGCAAGTCTGCAAAAAACTACACACAATGCTGCCACGTGTCGCGTTCCGTGATTATTGCGCGAAAAGTTATACCAATCTTGTGCGTTTTTGCTGTGTAAAATACTTCAAGCTGCAATTTGTTGGCCTTTTTTACAGACTGCGCAAGTTTCTGCAAGTTCATATCTAGCAACAAGGCAACAGCTTGTTTTTTCTAGCAACAAGGCGAATCGACAAATTGTGCAGCAGGATAAGCACAATGTTAGTTATGTTCATAACTATGTATGCTCTATCACCAGTGTTGTCTACTCCATACCCCTGTCTTGCAATCGTGTATACGTGGGCCAAACGGGACGATGTCTAAATGTTAGACTTAGGGAACATTATATTTCTCTGAAAGGCCACTCTGGCCTTCATTTAGCAGCGCATTGTAAGAAATGTGGCTGCTCACCGCTCTTCAGCGACACTTCTGTGCTGTTCCACCACGAAAATCAGGGCGCGTGAACTTGTTGAGGACGCGCACATTCACAAGCAATCCGAGTCTTTCCTCAGTGTTCCCTCCGTTGCTTTTCATAAAAAAGAGTTATGTTATCTTGGTCCTGTATGACGGGCGTGCTATGGTTGATGTGCCCTGGCTTTTTGTTGATATGTGTCGCTCTTGGCTTTTTCTCCTCCCCCTTTGCCTTTTCTTGCTTTTTATCCTGTCCTTTATACTGCCTTGTTCTTGCAACAAAGCTTCAGTTGATAGTCTGCGCCTCTTTGTGCTTTCCTCTCTTCTTGTGTTACCGTTTGTTTTTTGCGCACTTTCATAATGGATCATTACCAACTTGCCCAACTTACCACTCTTCTGCAAAATCGAACGCCGGGACAACCAGCGTAAACTTAAAAAAGCGCTACCGCCGTAGCAGCAAGCGAAACTTAGCGCCGCGTGAGCGTCGGTGTTTTCTGCATTGCCGCTTGGAAATTTGGGCTAGGTTTGCCCACGGCCGCTAAATAGAAAAAGTCTTTTTTTTTTTATTTAGCGGCCGTGGTTTGCCGAAGAGCGCAAGTGGTATTCTCGAGCATACGCATTTTTGATACGATCACGTGCGTTCGCAAGATCGCGCGCCCCGTCAGCAAAGAAAATTGTCGCGCCGCTAACGGCTTAACAAGCTCAACTCTGCGCATTGCATGTTACAGTCGCGGTACAACGCGATGCGAAATCTCGCGAAAGCGACAGCTGCTCGCGGCTATCGCGTACTACGTCGCACACACGCACTGATCAGTTTGTGTTCCGTCTTAACTTGAGACATGCAGCGATGTGTTCGCCGCCACTCTAATTGCACCATCTCACACGGCGGAACGGGCTTTAGAAGATAACGCCAGGCTAATGACAACCGAAGTTGAAGTCCCCAAGCGCTCGCTTTGCGATCCGTCGAGTCCTCACAAAGATGGCGGTGAGCGCGCATTGTCTCTTTTTGGCGTCTGATAACTAGAAACCTTCCAGATATCTTGCAGAACATATTTGTCCTGGCACGTTCTGGCGACCCGCGGGTAAGGTAGAACTGTCCGGCCAGAGAAAAAAAAGTCACAGTTTCGCCGCAAGAGCGAAGCAATGAATGCGATAGCAAGAAAAGCGGCCCGTGATGGACGCGCTGCTACGCTGCAGAAACAGCTGCCCCCCGGCAGCAACTGCCGCGTGAGCAGACAGAGGAAGGGCAAGGTTCTCCCTGCGCAAATATAAGAAGAAGCGAGTTCGCTGACGACTTTTAAATGCGTCTCGCCGCGCTCCTCGCGCCATCTCGCTGGTAATGAAGAAACGCTTAGAAGCGCCTGCCTTCTCTGAGTCCTGCCAGCGGTAAAGGGTGTGTATAAACGCTCGCCGTTAGCTACCTGAAGTGTCTGCGTTTTGTGGCGTAGTGGTTAGCGCCACGCGCTGCGGAACGAGAGGTCGTTGGTTCGATTCCGCGGCTCAGAAGCATTTTACAGCGACAGCTGTTATGAGATCATTTCAGCGGCCGTTTTTGGTGCCGTAGTTGTCCGCCGGCGCCGGTGTCCGTAACCACTATCGCTCGAAATAAAAAAAAAACGAAATTAGAAAAAAATTCCAGGATGGAACGGGGTTTGAACCTGGGCCCTCCGCGTGGGAGCCCAGTATTCAGCCTCTGAGCCATGCCGGTGCTTGAATCTGCTTTGCAAAAAGGTCCTATACAGGCTTCATGTCGGGAAGGAACTACAATAACATAGGCAATATAGCGTGGTATAAGAGTAAAATAAGCACCAAGCGTCGCACAACGCGAATTCTGTAACCAGGCGTCACACAATGCGAATTGCGCAACGAGAAGGTTGTTGAATACTTCCAACCCAATACAATGAGCTCCGCCATAATTCTTCATCGTCATCAGGCACAGCATCAACAATGTGCGCATAATGCCTTACATGCGTTTAGCAGGTACCACGGCTCTCCGTAGAATGACGAAAAATGGCATAATGCCTGCTTTCCTACTTCTCAAACCTTACAATGATTTATAGCGTAGTGGGTTCCTCGCAAGTGCACTTGTATTGGTTGCCAAGGAAGCCCATAAGCGCATGATCCATTTCCTCGGGGTCGCAAAAAAGTTCTTCGCCCCCCCCCCCCCTCTCTCTCTCCGACGTCAACGTATGTTATACAGCATGGCGGGAGAGGGAAATAGCGACCGGGCGTCACCCAATGCAAATTCCATAACTGGTGGGCCGTTTAAAACTTCCAACCCACTACAAAGGGCTGAGCCATAATTCTTCATCGCCATCAGTCGTCGCGTCAACAAATTGCACATAATGCCTTACAGACGTGTAGCTGGTGCCTCGCTTCTCCGCATAATGACGAATAATGGCATAGTAAGTGGTTCCCAACTTCATAAAAATTGTGATTTATGGCGTAGTGGGTACCTTGCTGGTGTACTTGTATTAGTAGCCCCAAGAGCGCTTAGAATGGGCTCCAGAAACGCCGGTCTTACAGCTTTCGCTGTGACTGTGCTGCGGTTTCAGCGCAGGCCTGGCGTTTTTTCTGAGTAATCTTTCTTTACTTTTATATATACATACATACTTATATACAGATACGGTGCATGACGACGGCGACGGCAAAACCCAGCCGAGACTGTCCATATAGTTGCTATTGCAATAAAACTATAATTGCTATCGCAATAAAACGCAATAAAAGTGCGCCGCGGGTGGGCGGAGCAACCCGAAAATGAACGCGCTCTGAGAGAGAAGTGTGGAGGAAACGACGTCTTATCAGCCATATCCACTGGGCACAATGGCGGCGTTGGTATGGTTACGTGGCGCGGCGTGTTGTGTAACGGCGGCGGCATGCGCGTCTCTGTATAGATCTCGTGGCGGACTGGAGGAACGGCAGCATCCATTCTTAGCGCCGCATTGTTAGCTCCGCAGCGTTCTCCCAACTGTTGCTGTAGCCATGGGTTCTGAACACAAGTGTGTGGAAGGAGTGCGCATCTACATACTGTGCTACGGATGAAGGACTTGCAGTGTAATAGGTCATGGTACCAGCGAAATAGGCGACGGGGTCGAGATGAAGAAACACCCTCTCGTCCCCGTCTCCTATTTCGCTAGTACCATGACCTGTTATTCTCGAAACCAACTAACCCAACTTTCCGCCTTAACTGGGGCTCTTCGATTTTCCACTTCTGGCTACCCGCGGGCTACCAGAACCAGCCAGAGCGCGCTCGTTTTTCTCGGGTTGCTGGATGGATGGATGGATGGATGGATGGATGGATGGATGGATGGATGGATGGATGGATGGATGGATGGATGGATGGACGGACGGACGAATGTGCTCAAAGTGCCAAAAGTTTGCTAAGAAATGCTTCGCACTTGAAAATAACACATGACGTTGAGTAAAATGTAAGTGTAAAAGATGCAGACAGTGGCTGAGTGTGCAATTGCCTTGGGCGAGAAGGATGTTCTTATCACTAATTATCTTTCAGGTTGGCTTCACTGAAGAAGTTGTGGAGCGGGAGTGCGCCTATGCCATGGAGTGCATCCGCAAGGCACCGCACAATGAGAGCCCCTGGAACTACCTGCGTGGTGTGATTGACGCTGCAGGAGGTGCCGAACGGCCCGAGGTGCAGGACTTCTGCAAGAGCCTCTACGAGGGCAACTGCCGCGTAGCCTATTTGCTGGCCTTCATGGTGGATTCGCTGGCTAGTCGTCTGGAGAACGAGCCAAAGTTATTAGAGCTTGCACTCAAGCTTTGCCGCGTGTTGGCACAAGAGCAGGACGTCATTCGACGCGAGTACTGGAATTTCATGGCACGTGACCTTGAAGCCCAGCACAGACGCAGCGAGGGATGACGTAAAGGTTTAATTGTGGTCTGGCTAGTGCGTTTTGTCTTCAGCCAATGTTATTTGGGGGAAAGTTACGTTGACACAAAAAGTGTGTATGGTTGAAAATTAGCTGCTGTGCCTGTTAAGGCTGAATATCAAGGATTACCTTTGTACTGCAGTGGTATAATTACAAAGGACACTTCACACCACAGCTTCAGATATTGCAAACAGTGCTGAGCACTGTGCATAGAAAGTTGCATGACATGTATTTGTACTGCAACGACCATTCTGGGGTTTTAGCGCGGTGGGATACATTGCAAAGGAATAGAACATAATGGCACATAATAAAGATGTACCGGTTACAAAATCTGCATAAAACTGGCGAATCACTATGAAAATAGGGTGACGCAACCGTTAATATGGGTATTATTTTTGGCCCTGAAGACACGGCGAGGCGACCACACTTGCGGCACAGTCAAGACGAATCCCCACAACCGATGACGAACACCACATGACCATGAACAGGGAGTAAACTCGACTTGCTGCGCAACCAGCAGGAAGGAAGGAGGGAGACAGGAAAGAGCGCTGTCTCCCTCCTTCTTTCCTGCTGGTTGCACAGCAAGTCGAGTTTACAAGTATGAACCCACTAGTCTGCAAAGAAGTATTCATCAACATGGAAACACTGCTTTCAGCAGCAAAGTATGTTTCAGTTATCAAGAAAGGATAAAAAGAACTGTCACAGGTCTACGCGAACAGTATTGCTGCTATGTTTATTGTAGTCTCCTGACTTTTCGTCGAAGAAATGAGTAAAAAAAAAAAAAACGAGTTTCAGCGTAAAGGCAAATCAATTAGTTTAATACGAACAAAAGTAGTGTAAGCCCGTCGATACGTTTTTCAGGAGACTGTATAAGAATGCGTAGGAGCTGTGAAATGAAAAATATTATAAAATGAGTTCTAGTGAAATGCACACTTTATGTCAGTGCTTTTGCATGAAAAAAAAATCGCGCAGTGTTAGCTCAGATATTTTTTCACGGCTGATCAAGATAAGGCGAGTAATAGACCTTTTTTCAAGCAATCCCAGAATGCCCTGCGAGCGTGCAGAGCACGATGGGAAAGCCGGCTGTTCGGCTGGTCGTTGCCGCTGAGGAAGCACAAAACGAAAACAACACGTCGCTGCTTCTTGACTATCCTTAAATGGTAACGTGACTATAGAGACATAGAGTTTGGTACTTTAATACCTAGAGGGGAATCTGGCGCTAGTGTCTATGCGGTCTCCTTCAGCGGCGCTTGAGCCACCATGGGAATGATGGGAAGGACAGGCTTCGGATCTGCTTCGGATGGCTTTCGTTCTTGAGATTCGCGACGCTTGTTTGCCGAGTGTAAAACAAAGTGTTATGAAGTTATTTCCAATTAAATCTTGCTTCATTCTCTTGCACGTAAAGCTTAATGCAAAAAGCTTGCGTGACCTGAGATGGAAGTGAAACCTGGGCAATTTCAACCACAAGGGTATGCATTGCTCTGCAGCTGTGTTCCAGATTTGGCATCACGATATAATGAATTATTTTTTTTACAACACTTGAAAACAGACACGCTTGTTACCCCCTCGAAAGTACGCAACATCTATTGATGGAAATAACAGTACTGTATTGAGTGACAAACACCTAACGTGTCGTCTGCTGCGATGTAAGGTGTGTCTGTCTAAGTGGCCTGCCCCCAACGCATCTCTCGTTTTATTGTGAAGTCGAATTGGAGGAGCGTGACGGTGCTTCTACTTAGCTTCACCGTCGTTTTGCAGTCGATTTGAACGAGTTTCTTCAATACGCGCTTGTAAAGAAACGTGAACTCTGTGCAGTATTCTGCTCTGGCAGCGGTGAGTGCACGACGCTTTGCTAAAACTGTCAAATACAACCTGTAAAGCTGCAACGTCGCAGTAAACCAAGAGAGCTAGTGGTCCTCAGCCTCTTTGAACAACAAAGGCACTGCTTGAGTGCTTTGCAACGCACGCCACTACCGACGCTGCGCGAAGAACGAAACTGAAACTATAGAAAAAGATCTGTAGACAGTTCGCTAGCTAACGCTATCCAATCCGAAGCGTGTACTTCCCATCATTCCCATGGTGCCTCAACGATCGCAGCGCCAGTTTCCTCTCTAGGTTATTACAGGAAACTATGACTGCACATATCGGAACGCAGCTGCATGAATCGCTACACATGAAATGTGAAAGTCAGTCTAGGCGTTACCGAGCACACATATGTAGCAGCTACGGCATGCGCGTCACGGCGTGCCGGTATCGGGAAGATGTACTATCGTAAGCAATATTAGCTGGAACACCGATTAGACCTTTTTCAACCGATCCCAGAACCCCCCGCGGGCGCGCGAAGCACTATGGGAAAAGTGTGTACGGCGAGCCCGCCGGCTGTTCCGTCGCTCGCTGCTCGTTGGCGCCGTTGGAGCACTAAACGAAGAAAACGCTTCGCCGCTGGTTGACTATTATTAAATCCTAAGTACTACACATGTCTGAACGCACCTGCATGTATCTCTACGCATGAAATGCGAAAGGAATGATGCGGTCAGTGTAGGTATTACCTATCGGATGTGTACCGGATGTAGCAGTTAAGCAGCATACGAGTTATCACGTGCTGATAAATGCAGTCAAAACGTGCTACCGTGAGTAATGTGAGCTTGAACACCGAATTTGTATTTATTCAATGATTACTTGTTCACAAGCCGCTATGGCATTTAATATCATAGCGGCTCATGATCGGGTTTAACAAAACTGTAGAGAGCTGTTACAATGTTCAGTTATACAGATGATTATTTAAATTTAATTGAGAAGTCACGCGCTGTACAAAGAAGTGAGCACATTCTAAACGTGTTTAAAGAAAAAGGGATGGGACTAGAATTCACATGCGAGATGCCTTGCTTCTGATAATTTGGAGTTTCTTGATACATGCTTTTAAGTTTCACTGCGGAGCATGTTTGCGGGCATGCAGTACAGCCCGCGTTCAGCGAAATCGGTGTTTAATTTCGCGTCAGCGCATTCGAACATTGTTAAACGAGGAATTGTGATATCATGATTAAGCACATCATTGGAAAAATACTTTCGCACATTAGATGAGCAGTAGTTTTCAGCTGCAAAGTGATCAAAGAGGCGGGATATCCTGCGTATTGCTGTATCGGTTTGCGAAAGTCTGTTGTCATGGGAAAGAAAGATTAACACGGACGTCCTCCATCCGTAAATAATGAAGAAACTAGAAATATTCCACATATGTATAAGAAGTCGCATGGCCTGAAGAAGGTGGAAGCGATGTGTGGGTGAAGGTTGTGTCTGCCGCCCCAAATAAGTTTAGTCGCATTAAGGTCGCAGAAGTCTGCGATGGGCAAAGAAAAATGCAGTCAGAGGCATGCCAATTGTTTTGTAGATTGTGTAGGAGTTAAGCGCAAATTTTTCTTTCTTGTGTCCACATGTACATCAGCCAGATTGGTTGATGTATTAATATGCGCCTCAGCGAGCTTCGAAATTCATTGAATGGAGCCGTCTCATCTCGCATCGCATTTTCAGTCATGAAAATGTAATCCTATCTTCGAAAGCACAGTAATTTTGTACTATCCACCTAATCGGACAACCCGGGAAATTTCGAAAGCACATTATGTCACAAATAACGCCACACTTTGTGTCAGTCAACCTTCTGAGAAGTTACAAGACGAGGAATTCAGCTTTATTAATCGACTGTAAGCACGCGCCTTGGTTGTCTGACTTTTTGTGCCTCTTTATGACACGCGCGACGCACTCCCATTTCTGTATATATGCTTTTTTGTCACGCGTGCAATAAACTTTCAGTTGTGTGTGAGCGCTGGTTTGTGCATTTCCTACCTTGTACTGCTCCTTTCTTTTTTCGCCCTAAGCATTATTCCAACCTGTAGGTATAGCACGAATGAAGGTTAGTAGGCACTTCTCGTTCGTTACATATAGGGTGGGAGCGACGCGACGCAATGCATGTATCTCATTTCCCCAAATGCCGACAACACTTTCTAGTGTACTCTTTAAATATCAGAACATGACACTGTACTCGTCGACAGTGTTCATGCACGTTGATTCCAAATGCATCCGCGAATCATAGACTGCTCCTGCACTTCATAGGCAACCGAGTTGTATTTTTTTTTTTTTCATTTATGCCGTAAGGAGCACTGGCGCAAAAAAAAAAAAATAAATAAGAGGTGACGCTTCTGAGCCGCTCAACTGGTCCAACAGTGGGACAGATGGAAATCGTCGAGAGGTCGTCGCAGCTAAACACTGAAGTTCGTGATTGAATTGAGCAGTAACAAGTTGCACCTTGCCAAATTCACTGTGTCTAAGAAGTGCTGGCACGGCGCAAGCGGAAAGCTACAGCGCAATTCCCGCGTGCTCGTCGCAGCGGCTGCTGTGGCGTACACACATTTCCCATGAGCGCTTGCGCGCCCGCTGGTGGCGCTCGTGTGCTTGAAAAAGGTCTATTCAACGGATATTCTGTGGGGAAGCTAAGGAAACGCCGGAGCATGTTCTGATTGAATATGGAGGTATCCAGCCAGCTGTGTATATTTGGGCACGACCCTACATGAAGCCTTAAGTTTTAGGGACCTGAACACACCCGCGATAGAAATTAGTAAGAGGCGGTTACAGTATTGGTCGCAGAAAACTAGAGAGAAAGGAGAGAATTAAACAGCGGGAAAAATAAGGTCATTCTGCCGTGAAGGGGCGGGCTGTGAAATAGTTTTTTTTTTCTAGGGTAAGATCGATTTCATCGAAGTAGACAATGCATTAGGCCAACATAATGAGGAGGAGGAGGTATGAAGTTTATTAGCAGAAACCAGATGGTTTAGGTGGCCTCCCGTGAGAGGACGTCAAGGGCTTGCCTCGGAGAACGAAAATTTTGTTCGTCGTGCCTGGTGGCAGACATGTCACCGCCCCGTTATAAAGGGCACGCTCATAGCATCCATCCATCCCCTATTACGAGCACGGGCATGCCTCTGTGGTAGAACACCCAAGGTAAATGGTAGCAAAGCTTCCATAGAAGCCCATATACGTTCAAAAAATGGCTGCTCATCAGGTTGGATGGATGGGTGGATGCTATGAGCATACCCTTTATAACGGGGCGCTGACATGTCTGCCACCAGGCTCGACAAGAAAAAAAAAGAAAAAAAAACTTCCTTGTTTCATGTTGGCCTAATACCTTATCTACATGATTAAATTGATTAAATCTATGTTATTATACCAAAAAATATAAATTCACGTCCATCTCTCTGCCTCTTAAGGCAGAATGACCTTATTTTTCCCCCATTATTTATTTTTGTACTTTATCTCTACTTTTCTGCCACCAATACTCTAACCGTCTCTTACTTATTTCTATCGCAGACGTGTTCAGCTTTCCATTGTTGTCCCTAAAACCCAAGGCTTCATGTAGACTCGTGCCCATTGGGCTTAGCGCCATCTGTGTGAGAAGGGAACACTACCGGCGGAACAAAAAATAAAGCGTATGTGACGCAATATCCGGTAAAAAGTGAGGTCATTTTGTTGGCACTTGCGCGAAATTTGACCTCAAGATATTTTTCTTAGGCCCCTGATCGCTAAGGACTCGCGCTACGGCGAGCCGGCAACCCCTTGGCGAATGCGCTTGACGCCAACGCTAGCTTAACTAATATCGACCCGTGACTAAACAGTGGTGTTTAAGTGTACCGCCGTTCAATTCGCCTTGGTTTTACCAGGAAACTTTATTCTTGGAGCTTTTATTCTGCGTTCGTGTCATTTCCACAGTGTGAATAAAGTAGGCAGCAGCGTACCTCTCATGTTTGCAGCGTTGCTTATTTGCTTCGCACATGCGCAGGGGACTTAAAGAGCGCATTGCATGTGTGCTTCGGTTCTAACGAGAAGAAATGACGCCTAGTCACGCCAAAATAATGATATTTCAGTTTTATTCAATGGTCACAATAACGCAGTTTCATGACACCCTACACAATGAGCAACAAATATCGTAATAAGTACAAAAAGTGCGTACACTACGTGCGCTATGTTCTGCCTTACGTTACGGTAAATTAACCCTGCGTGTAACGTATCAAGACATGCGAATTGTAGCGCGGCAGATAAGTTAGCGATCTGCTCACCGATAGCGGGAAATAAAGTAGGCACCGAGTGTTCACGAAGCAAACCGGGCAGCAGGAATACTGATCCATGAAAATCCAGCAAGCACAGTATGCACACTACTCCGAACCGTTGCCCCTGTGTCTTAGCTAGAAGAGCGGGCTCGCCAGGCATATACGCGTGTTGCTATTGCATCTTTGGAACACCGCATCGTTTCCGCGATTACCGAGGAAAGCGTTTGGCGTGAAATGTTAGCCGCGTCGTGCCGTTGTCCGTTGAACACCGTAGCCAACACGTCCACCAACGATGAAACGCACCTCGCAACTTCGCGCACACCAAAATCAAATTCTCACCACAATAATTCACAGAACGCATGCAAGTGCGAAACACCAGAACACGTGAGGGGGCATGTCGCCGCGCGCAACTCTTAAACGACGATACATTGCAGACTACCGATCGCAGCGCTGCAGGTGGATTGACCCTGTTTGGGCTTCACTTTCTGTGCATTGGTGCTGCGGCCGTTCCGAGCCCTCCCCTGTTCTAGTACACTCCACTTCTGTCGCGGGCTTCAGCTTTCCATAGTTGTCCCTAAAATTCATGGATGGATGGATGGATGCTATGAGCGTCCCCTTTATAACGGGGTGGTGACAAGTGTGCCACCAGGCTCGACAAGAAAAAAAAAACCCTTTACTCTTCTTTTTCTTTGTGTTGGCCTAGTGTCTTTACTTCAATTAAAACTATCTTACTCCGGAAAAAAAAAACTTAAGTTTTCAGCTCCGTTCTCTGCCCTTTACGGCAGAATTTCCTTATTTTTTTTTCCAATATTTATTTTTGTCCTTTCTCTCTAATTTTCTGCCACCAATACTCTAACCGTCTCTTACTTATTTCAATCGCGGGTGTGTTCAGCTTTCCATTGTCTCTAAAACACAAGGCGTCATGTAGGCTCGTGCCCATATGTACACCTGGGTGGATATGTCCACATTCAATCAGAACATGCTCCGCCGTTTCCTCATCTTCCCCGCAGCACGTGCATTGTTCTTCTTCTTTACTGAATCTCGCTTTATAACTACCCGTTCTAAGGCAACCCGATCTCGCTTCAAACAGTAAAGCGCTTCCCTTTGAATTATCATAAAATGCCCCGCTCCTTATTTCATTTTTGCCCTTTCGGTAGTTACTCAGAGCCGTTTTTTTCTCCGTAGCTGCCGTCCAGTAAATCCTCTACGCCTCTCTGACTTTTCGCTTAACGCTCTTTGTTGACATATTGCTTACACTACCAGCCGTATATTTACTAGTGAGCCTCCTAGTTCTTTTTCTCCACTGTGTGTCCTCGCTCTTCCTATACATATAACGGAGCACCTTCTCTGCCCATCTACTCTCCTTCATATTCCTTAGCCTTCTTCGAACCTTATTTTGTTCTGAGCCTACCTCGCCTCAAAACCTGCCCATCCCATATATCGCCCTTTACAACCTCATTTGTCGTCTTCCCGTGAGCACCAAACGCGAGGCGTCCCACAGTCCTTTCATTTACATCCATTCCCGATTGCACCTCTGCCCTCATGCACACCACTGAGTTCCCAAAAGTAAGCCCCGGGACCATTACACCTTTCCACAGACCTCGAAGCACCTCGTACCTATGTATCCCCACAACGCTCTGTGCTTCATTATTGCAGCATTCCTCTTTCCTTTTGCTGCCGAGGCTTTTTCCTGTACCTCCATATACCTGTCACCCTCATTTATCCATAGTCCGAGGTACTTGTATTCGCTCACCCGCGGTATTTCTTGGCCCTGTATTGACACCGCCTGATCACAAGGATCATTGAATGCCATCAATCCACATTTTGTTACACTAAATCCTAGTCCTAGAGCTTCCCCTTCCCTTCCGCATATATCCGCCAGCTGCTGTATATCCTCTCGACTGTCAGCAAATAAGACAGTATCGTCAGCTTAAAATAATCCTGGAAGCTTCCAAGTATAGTGAACTAGAATATACTCTAGTGGCACGACCGGCCGGGCTCCCGCGTCCTCTTTTTACACGGACGCCGCAAAGATGGCGCCACTGCTACATTTCCTAGCAGCTTTGGCTGCGTTGTCGGGCCGTCGCGGGCCCCTTCAGAATTGCAGCTGCGGTTAATTCTAAAGCGTGTGTTTGCTTTCTGGTTCTTACAAACATCAAACAGCCAGGTTGCTCACTGCATGACTCAGTGGCTTTATTTTGGCCAAGTACACATATTTTTTCATATTTACCGCACGCGCTCAGGACATTCGCTAATCAGTGATCGCTCATTATGGGCATACAACCCTATTTCATTATAGTTGTGGTGCAGGCTTATTATATTGGAGTTCATGGTTGGGGATACAGTGCTCATATCGAAAATAAAAACGGACACCACTTTGTTAATTCTGATGATTAAAAGATGACTAAAAGATTACAGCTAGGGCATATGCAGAAGGAGGTCCCGAAGTCAAAGACTGGAATGGGACATTATTTTCAAACTATACACAAAAACTATGCTACAGCAGTTTATATATGCAGAGTGCAAAGAACAATAGCTGGTTTTTAGCATGAATAATATAATTAGGGAATATAAAATGTACGTAAAATGTGTGTAAAATAAAGGTACAGGAAGCACTGCGCGACAGTGAAGATTTATAAACCTTGCAAAGGACATGAAGTACAAAGGATAACTTGGAGATGCATATGCATGACACATAATGTAACAGCATAAATCATGTGGCACACATATACTGGAAAGGACATTTCCATGACAAGGATTGTAAACAATAATATAAAGTGTTACAAGACAAACAGGCTAAATCAGACTAGAATAAATTTTAGGACACTGAAAGTATAGTGATGGATATATGGGCTGGACAAAATATATGGGCTGGACAAAAGACATTATTTTAGCCAATGGCGTCGGCAATGGGGTTCAAAAGAAGCACTTGAACCCCCCCCCCCCCGGCAAGCCACACCAGCGCTTTCCCTCCCCGACCCCTACGTGAGATGGACAACAAAAGATTAGACAATGCATGATCGATTACAGTGCTGGAGCCGCCAAGAACTGAGCAAGCAGGGGTATTAATAAGACATTCGTAATTAAAACCATGAAAACGAGATGAATAACAGAGTTCAGGGATGAGTCAATTAATTTATGTAAATAACACATGCTTAACATATTTTTCTGTTATCTGCAGATAACCTTGCCCATTATTTGTTCGCGAGAAACAAAAAAAAAGTCTGAACCTGAGGAAGAAAGTGATTGGTAAAGGCAACCAAACATGAAATTTCTGTTATCGATGTTGAGAAAGCTAGATTATATAAAATTCCAACCAAACTGATTCGCAGTTTTGAATATTTACCGTGAGGTCGTGTCTATGTCTGAGCAGGATACCTGACAAGATACAGACAGCTGCTCCACCATGGTCCGTGCGTGAAAATGCAGCAGAACACTCCAAAACTTGTAAAGTAATGAAATTGTAGCCGCCGACGAAGCGATTTGCGTGATTCGGGCAGCCGCGCTGTGGTGAACTACTGCGCTGAGTGACACGTGCCGCGCGGCCGCTCCGGCGCGCCTAGGAAAAGGCGCAGTGGCGCCACGAGAAGTCCTAGCGGCCGTCCGTGGCGTTTCGGACCGCCGAGAGAGGTGGCGCGGCCTGCCGGTCGTGCCTGTCGTGCCACTAGAGTATATTCTAGTTCACTATACTTCCAAGGCTTCATGTGCAGCGCTTCATGTATAACGGGGCGGTGACAAGTGTGCCACCAGGCTCGACAAAAAAAAAAAAAAAACCCTTCACTCTTCTTTTTCTTAGTGTTGGCCTACTGTCTTTACTTCAATTAAAACTATCTTACTCAAGAAAAAAAAAACTCATTGTACAGCGCCATCTGCCGACAATCCCATAAGCTCAATCCGCCATGTTTTGTTGAGCGCGAAAACGAAACCGGTCGCATACCGTAGCCTTTCAGGTGCTAGCTACTAGTATTCGTTCTGCGATGACTTCCCAATGCTTCGTACGCTGTTCAGGCAACTAGGGAGCCCTGACAATGCCTGGAACAAGGTAAGACTGTTTTTTAAAACAATTTATCAGCTACCTGAACGAAGAAAAATAATGTGCCGACGCACCTGTCAGGTTGGTCTAGTGGTTACGGTGTTCGACTGCTGACCCGCAGGTCGCGGGATCGAATCCCGGCCTCGGCGGCCGCATTTTCGGTGGAGGCGAAAATGCTAGAGGCCCGTGTACTTAGATTTAGGAGCATGGTGAAAGGACTGTCTACCGCTCGGAAGAACTTTTCTGATTGTGGTGAAAATGAGAAGATCGTTCGTCACGTCGACGGCAACGAGCATGATTTTGCCCCATAAAAAAGGAAATGTATTTTTAATCCGATGTTGAAAATTGTGAAAGAATGACTGCTAGCGTCACCCAACAGCGATGTGGTCAATCTACTACACTGCAAAAACTGTCCTTTAGATTCCTTCAGATCCACGAACAAGATCTACGTAGAACTTACAGATGGCTCTCATTATATGGAAATAGGGAGTACATGTTCGTAACTGCCAACGGATATATTGCTTTATTTTTATTTAGGGAGAGAGTGTTCTAGAGTCCTAAAGAAAAAGAAAGTCCTAAAAGTCCTAAAGTCGAAAAGTCTTAAAGTTGACTGCGCTGTTAAGTTATTTTCCAACCAAAGACCGTCACGTGGCTACTTTTCTTGCGATAGCAATTATATCGGCACTCTCGACGGGTTTTTGTCGTCGCCGTCATGTTCAGTATAAAGTCCAAATTGATAACATCCCACCGCGCATCGTAGGTTCTACCCGTGAGTAAAAGCTCGCGAGCAGCGGCGACGATCGCGGCTGATGCAGAGATCAAACGAGCTGGCCTATCTGCGTCACTCGGAGGGCGCATGCGATAACACCCGCCCCCCCACCCCTTTTTAGACCTGCCGTCGATGCTGCTTAAGCAGAAACGAAACGGCCCGCCCGTCTTGAATGAGCATAGAGGGATGCGAGGGGGGGGGGGGGCTGCTTCAGCAGCAACTGCGAACTTTGATCCTAAAAGCGCGTTCACGATCGCTTGCGCGCTCACTATCTCGCAGGCATCAGCAAACGGCTCGTATACTCTTTTACGCGCGCTCTCAACGCGAAGAGACTGCGAAAAGCGCACCTTTCCCTGGAGCGGCCGTATTCTCTTACACCAACGTTTTGTATAGTTACGCAAGATCGGATCCAAAAGAGTTAGCTGCCAGCCTTCCTTCGTATAACATTACAATTTGTTGCCTTCGCATTCATTGCTTCGCGCTTGCGGTGAAACTGTGATCTTTTTTTCTTCAGACACGATGCGTTTACAGAAGGCCTGGGGAGCGTGCAACTACCACTGTTCTCTATGTGAGCGGTTTAAATCTTTAACCTTTTTTTCAGGTCAACCGAGAGTGGTTAAATTTGTTGTTTTGTGCATGTTACCCTCGCGAGCAACGAGGGTAGACAATATTTTGCTGCCGTCCTGACATACTGGCAGACTGTCTGCGTCTGTTTACCGCGAAGTAGGCATGTGCGAATATTCGAGCACTAGGAATGTTCGAAGGGATATTATAGTATTCTAATTCGCTTCGGCACGAATTTAAGGTTCCGAAATTTCAAAGTATTCATAATGAACGAATAGGCGTATATTGGACGGCATGTAACCCACCTGTGAAGGTGGTTTCACTGCAGCCTGAAAGTGCAATGCCGTGAAAGCCCCTAACCAACAAAATTGCGCAATGCCGCGAAGCCCCACTTCAAGGTTAAATTAACATATTACTCCGGCATAGATTAATCATTTTCAGGGGCGTAACCAGAAATCTTTTTCGGGGGGGGGGGGGGGGGAGGTTCAACCATACTTTATGATGTATGTTCGTGCGTGTGTTTGTATGTGTGCGTGAATATATGCGCAAGCAAAATTGAAAAATTTTGAGGGGGGGGGGGGGTTGAAACCCCCAACCCTCCTCTTGGCTACGCCCCTGATCATTTTTTAAGTTTAGAAGCTTGTTATACGGGCTTATATGTTATAATATGTTATATGTATAGTAATTTTTAAAGTGTGACGTATTTTATCGGTTATAACTTGCATCTTACTGAAATTGAAATTCTGCTACTATTTGATGCTACTAAACGCTACTAGCGCTTAGTTTAGTAGCGTTTACTTGCAGCAAAAAGAATGACAGTCTCACATGCCTCGTTCCAATTAAAAAAAAAAAAAAACGCTGTGCAGGTTAGTTGGGCCTCGACAATATTTATGCTAATTTTTTTTTATATATAATGTGTGATACATACTATTCGAACTATTCGATTCAAAATTATTCGACGTAATCACTGCTCGCTTCGAACCAAAAATTTGCTTTTCGGACATCCCTACCGCGAAGGCTTCTGTGCGGCGTTCCACGGTGCCTAATAGACAAGGACACAAGGAACATGCGGCGCTGCTTCGTATTGGTGAAAAGCGTCCCTTTATGAAAGTCTCCTTTCGGGACTGTGGCACGGGAGTACAAACCGGTTCGCTGCAGCGGCGGCGGCCTGCGCATCAGCTTCTCTGCAGTGCACGATTGCTAGCGGCGTTTCGAAAACAGATGAGCAACTCCGCCACATAGAAGTAACATTTACAGTAACTCTAGGGTATAGTGTTCTAGAATATTGGGTAGTGAGCCCACTCTCCGGGGAGAGGGTACGTTGCCGCGGCGCAAAAAATGTAAACGAGTTTTCGTTTTCCTGAGTGCCCGCGTGGCGGCGCTACCATCGTCAGCAATGGGAGCCTTCGCGCCTTCGCCCCGCTGCTAGCTGTAGGGCTGCTGCTGTGTTTCGTCGTCGCTGCAGGTTTTCGGCCGAGCATTGCTTCGTCAATACGTTTCATTTTTCAGTTCCTGTAGTTGTGAATAATGTAGATTGGTAGCAAGACTTGTTCACGGGCTGCTTTTCATGTGAAGAACTCCATGCAGACAGCATTTTAGATGTGCTGACCATTGTGAAAGCAAGGCTTTGGCAAGAGGTTGGGTGCCCAAGCCATGCCTCAATGCTCTCTCAAAAAATAATCCAATTCTATGTTGTTACGCGACTTCATTTTTACATTAAGGGGCTAAACACAGACAGAGCAGGCAAACGCCAAAAAGCAAAGCACTTAAAGATAAGCCGCTGCTCTTAATTTTTTTTCCTTGCTATAGAAGATTTTTTAAATTTTATTATTGTTCCTGCGTTTAGATTTTACAAGTGTAGGTTAAACTCGAAGTATGAATCTTTTCTGAATATTCTTTTTCTGTTTCACTGACCCAAATACAAGAAAATGCGATTTGAAAAACAAGCAAGATAGTATGTTGCCACTCGCCATGCATACTATAGCAATAAACCCTTGAATAAGTGCCAACTCTGCTTAATTCAATTGTGAATGGTGGCTTTGGTCCTTGGCGTACCATCAACAGTGCGATTAATATGATCTACCAGAACGTCAGCAGATCTGTATAAATATGCATGTGTTTGAATGGAAATGTGTCTATTATTTGTCATTTTTTGTATTTCTTCTGATTCAGTGTCTTTACTTATTGTGTGAGCAATATGTGTTGAGTATTCATGTGCTTTTGTGAACTTTTTAAATTTATGCTATGATAAGTATGCTATTGAAAATATTTAGCGTCTCTTTGTGAGTATTTTTCTCGCATCTATTGGGCTGTTTTAGGAGACATGCTTTTTGCCGCACACGCTGAAAGTACAAAATGAGGCAAGGCCCTCTTCAAGCTATTTCGGCTTTTTTCCATCTGTTTTCACTTTGAAAAAAAAAATGAAAGTGATTGATACGCATGGCTTTTGTGGAGTGAGGTCATTGTGCTGCCCCACCAAATAAACTTTTCACTTATTTCCGTGAACGATTGTTGTCTACATTTTTCCACACCTTCATTACAAATTCATTTTTCTAAATACAGGAGTGCGGACAAATAGTTCTGTAGAAAAGAGTGCAAATGAACCTTTTAGGCATATTACAGTGTCAGCAGAATTGCTAACTGAATTTTGCACTCAACTGATAGCGGTGTTTGCATGCAATTCATTACACAAATATAATTTCCAGCATGTGAGGGGTCTTCAAGAAGCAAAATCTGATTGCATGGTCTACCCTTACTTTCGGTCTTTTATTTCTTGGGCATGATTAGGATAGGTCTTTCCTGCTGTGCACTCCCACACATTTTCTTGCACTTTTCAGGAGAATATATCAACTGAGAGCGCGTAAGGTGCTTAAGTTTGTAGTAATATTGTTTTATTTAGTGAGAGTATGACCTCACTAAAGATACTACCGAGTACAAACGCTAGCATGAAAGTATTAGTCTCTTTTATCTAAAGGCAATCGATGTCAGTGCACGTTAAAGAACCCCAGGTGGTCGAAATTTCCGCAGTCCTCCACTACGGCGTGCTTCATAATCAGAAAGTTGTTCTGGCACGTAAAACCCCATAAATTAATTATTTATCTAAACGCAATAAAACTGCGAGATCTTTTTTTTAAGCGAGAGCTCGTACTGCAACACAAAACTGGCGGTTTACAGCATATATTGCATCCGGCGCCCGCTGATGACGCGCTCATGTTTAGCGATACTTCAGGCGCCAGAACGACGGCCAAAGCAAGAATATGCTCACGCAAAAGAAAAAAAGCAACGAAAATGGCTATATACAGGGGTTGCACAAGAATAGTTTGTGCTTGAAGCGCTGGCAAACTAACCTTCGCGCTGAGGGCAGCAACGCGTCGCTTACATTGCAGGTGGTGGTGGCGCCATCTACCAGGTGAGACATAAAGTGCGTCAGTGCACGGCCTCCAGTCAGCCCACTACCCCTTTCTAGAACACTTTATCTAGGGTGCAGTAAAGCTTTAGGGTGCAGGCGCTCGCAGCGACCCGTAGCGGCCGCCGCTACGGTCGTCGAAAATTAAAGGAGGGAGGGGGTAAGGGCACCGGTACCCTCATAGGCGTGCGCAGGGGGGGGGGGGGGGGGGCAAGGGGGCGAGAAGGGGGGGCGCAAAGTCAGCCCTATACATTGTAGGGGGGGCGAGAAGAGGGGCGCAAAGGCAGCCGCATACATTGACATAATAGGGAGGGGGGCGCTGCGACGAACCTTCGCCCCCCCTGAAGGGGAACCCTGCGCACGCTTATGGGTACCCTGTTCCTCTTAGATCCGACCCTGGAATTTTCGTGGTTGTTGCAATTTCATTCCGAGCTGCGTCTTGAGAGGTTCGTGCATGCTCGCGTGCGACTGCAAATCTTTCTAGCCTCTCCAACGCAACATGCCTAAAAAGAAAAAGACAACCTGCTCCATGACGTTATGCAAAAGAACTCGTGCAATGAAAAGGCATCGATTCTCATTCAGAGCTTCTACGGATCCAGTATGCCTGCAAGAGTGGGCGAGAAACATCAAGGGAGGTCCCTCATGTGTACATAAATTTCATTTGACTGTTCGCTGATTCTTACTTTTAATTAATTATTTTTCTTTTTTATATGCACCTATATTTTCCTTTCACTGTTTACTCACATTCTGCGCGAAAATATCTGTCTTTGCGTCTCATTCACTGTTCATTTTATTTTTGTTCTTGATATAACCGCTATAATTGTCAATGAATATTTCAATCATTGTACTCAAACCTTACTGCGTGAAAAAGAATGTTGATCAACTAGAACGGAAACCCCGAATCTCCTACCTGGCACTGCTCCTACATGTTTGTTCTCTACGCCAGCATGTGCCGTTCAGAAGAAGCTAATCTGCCCGCATAGTCTCCAGAGTTTTCTTTTCTTCGTTTTACAATTTATCAGCGCCATGTGTGGCCTACACAACGAGCTTATACCGAAACTACAAAGCTTGGTTTCAACGGGAAACTCCATAGAGCGCAGGCTCACACACGCGAAAGCACGCCAGCGAGCGGCAGCGCCGTCTGCACGCTGGATCGCGCAATCTTTCCACCTGGCAGGCGCGCTCACGACACTAAGGAGACCTTCCTAGCCCGTATAGTTCTGCGTTCGTGTGATCGTCGTGCCGAGTTCTGTTTGTGCGGTCGACTTTTAACGCGCTGCCTCGCATTGTGTGTATTGTGTGTTGTATGGCAGTGTCTCGTACGCCCAGGGCGCACGAGACAAAATGTGGCAAAAGCGTTCGGCGCACCCATATAGCCGCTTAAAACTGGCTTGACTTGGCTTGAAGCATATAAGTAGGTGGCGGCAGAGTAGCTCGGCTGGAAATTTTTTTAGGCGGCTTAGGTAGTGTGGTTACCGTAGAGTTTCTCACTAACTTGTGAAAACTCTATGGTGGCTTGTTCTCCGTGATGGATGTTGGTTATGACCGTGAGCTGTGTGCGTTAGCGAGAACCGCCTCTGCCCGTGGGGACGTGGTCGACGTGGTCGCGTTGTGTAAGAGTAGAAGGTGATTCATATGCAAGTCGTTGCGCTTTTGTTACTTCCTGCGATGTCGTCGTGTTCAGTAGACGCTTTTATGAGCGGAGGGACCTTCTCCGCGGCGCTTATAGTAGGTAACGCCCAACGTTACTTGTTGGTAACGTCAATATCCCGAAGTGTTGGCCGCCAAATCTATAAGCATTGATAATGAGCTGTGCGAACATGAAATAAAAGCCATGTGTTATGCGATTTTGCGTGGATGTGTGGTAAGTGCGTGTGTTGAGTGATCGAGGATCGATCGCTATCAGTTGGACTGTCATTTGGGCGAATTACTTGAACAAACACTTTTATTTAAGCTTCGTCTTGCGTAACTGCGCGCGACCGATACGGAATGCGCAAGTTGGCAGCGACGGGATATGAACAGGCGTTCACGCGACGTTATTGACCGAGTGGCTGTTTAACGATGCTGTCGTCGATGATGACAATCGTTTTTATAAGCAGTGTCTGTTTAGCTAGTTGTGTACAAATGAAAAGGGAAATAAAATAGATATTTTATTGCAAGGAGCATTGTCTAGCTTACATTCACAACACCTAAACTTCTTTCTAAATGTCAACATTGCCGCAACACAGTTGTGTCATGCGGTGAAGTGCACGGAATGTATTGCAGTGAAGCATACATAGTACGCGCACGCGTGTGTGTGCCTTAATTATACACGCGCCGTCCTTTGTCTCATTAATTAGTGCTGATGCGGTGGCCAGCATCGCCATCAACTCCAGCCTCTGTAACGAGCCCATATCAATTTACTCTTTAAAAAAATGTGGCAAGCGATTCGCAAGGCAGTAATTCTTCTAACTTATTGCAGCATTAATTCAAAATTGTTGCATCGCACCCTTAAAGAAGTGCGAAATGCCTATGACAGACCCCAGTGGTACTTCAGATTTCGTGCCTTCACATATATATGCTCCAAAATGAAAATGATTATTAAGGACGCATATACTCAGGCTAGGTATAGGAGATGATCATCTGTATTTCATTAATTTTCTCTGAAAAGTAGTGGCTTATGGTTCACATTATTGCGTTCTTTCGAGTAATCAAGAAAAATAGCTATTGAAGAATGGTAAAAAATTATAGGTGCAGTTGGTCAAGGAAGCAAGTTGAGCTTTGCAAGAAAATGATTTATGAAAACTATGCTGTGCCAGAAATAACAGCAAGGTGGCATCAGGAAACTTATGGTGACCTGCGATTATAGCATGCGTTGAAGCATCTTATAGGGGCTGCTTGTTGGAAATAAGGGGTGGTAATTAGGCAAGTGCCTGTCATCAGATGGGGAGATGCATCATCAAATCTTCAAAAAATAGCTATCAAGGGGATGCTAAAAATTTCTTGAAGGAATTAACACAACGCAGTACTTATTAAAGCCTCCAATTTAATGAGGTTAGCACTGGGGCTAGCAGGTACCTTAAATGAGCTGGCAACTTTAGTAATACCCCTCGTAGGTCAATAATTATTGGATTCACAGCATGCTATGGATGAGATAGGATTATGCAAATGGGACAATTAGAAGTAATGAAATTATTGAATATAATTTGTTAATAATGCCTGGACAGTCTTAATGCAGAATGAGGTTTCTATCAGGGTGAATTTACTTTTGCTAATGCTTCTGGTGGCATCATTGCAGTTTATATTCACTGGCTTCATGCACTGTATATCAAGCACCACTGATGACACTCTGGTTTTTGCAAGGTTATTGTACTGTTTTAAAAAAATAACATCAAGAAACTACATGCTTTCTTACAGTTTAATCAGGCATGTAATTTGGGACTCTTTAGTGAATTGTATAGGGGAGGTCTGTGTACAGAATATCCATGGTAATCATTTAACGCTCTGTTTGTTTGCGTAATGTTTCAAGCCTCTTTTTCTATTCAAAATTGCTACGGAGCAAGAAAAATCGAACACCAGAATTGGTACTTGGGTAAAGCAGGTAGTAAGAGCAAGCTCAATCGCAAGCCGTTCAGGAGCACCACTGAAGGAACTAATACCTAGAGGGGCAAAACTTCCATTGCACCAAGAAGGGGATGGGAGGAGGGTGCAGGTAACGTTTCAAGAGGGCATCTCCTCACCATCATCCTTCCCCAGCCACGAACTTGTACTGTCTACGTTTATCAGACTCCTACTAACACAAGACAGACTAGGTATAAAAGTTGCTTCTTTATTGCAAGATGGCACATCAGACCTTTTCAGAATTCCCTCACCACAAGCCGTTAAGATTGCCTAAAAGCCTTTCCGTGTGCGGTGTCCCTTTTTTGTTCCCACACAGTTGTCGCAAGCAAAAGTATGCAGCTTGTCACAGGCTAGCTGGTGCCACACAGGGATGGCTCCAGCCATCATGATGTGTATTCCACTGGAGCTGTCAGACACTGTACATTCATGGTCTGGTGTGCTTGTTTAGGACTTTAAAGATGTAAACAGTGACCACTTCTGTTTTGTCCCTTGCACACTTGCACAAGAATTTGACACAGACGTTAGTTCTGGCAATACTGCCACAGGTGGTAAGAGGTACCTTGAAGTTGTAAACAGTGACTGCTTGTGTCACACACCTGCACAAGATTTTGACAGAGACGTTAGTTCTCGCAATCCTGCCATGGTGGTAAGAAGGTGTACAACCACAGGAACACCATGGCAAAGCAAGCTGAGGTTCATATTGAATATAATATTCCACTTGCAATACAATGGTAATTAAGTACTCTTGCATTCATTTGCAGTGTCAGGCATCACATCATTCGGCCTAACCCTGATCTCCTTTACTTATTGTCTACATAGTTTTCCAGGTTGGTGACAGTACAGAAATAAAAAATTCTTTGTGGGAGCACCACATTTTAATCTCACAAGACTCCACTGAAGCACTTACAACATAGGAGAACAGTAATATCCTAAATGTCAGCGCTTTTTGTCCTAACATAGTTAAGCTGCTTGTTACCTTCGGCCTGTGATCTTACAGGAGCTTCAGCATATGCCCTGTTGTCATCTTGTGTCAACGATGCCGCATACAATAAATAGTTCAACAAAGCTTATAACTCAGCAAGATGTACGTGCATAGCTTCAGGGAGGTAATAAAATGCAGAAGATGACACTCACGACAAGAAACACAGGATATGTGTTAACTTCCATCTATCTTTATTTGTGGCTTTGCCAGCAAATATGTAAGGAAACAGACTAGGGGTGTGCGAATATTCGAAATTTCGAATATTTTTCGAATAGTGTTTGCTATTCGATTCCATTCGCACTGGAATTTTACTATTCGAACCTATTTGAACTTCCCAAAAACAAATACAATCAACGTCCGATTGAAAGTGACCCCTTTAGATTTTAATATGCTTCACCTCATTACACTCTCGTTATGCGGCAAAGCTGCCTTTCAATCTCCGTTACGGTCGAACATTGCCAAGAGACAGTCAACGTCCGAATGAAGTGGCCCCAGATTTTGAATATTCTTCACCTCATCACACACCGGTATTGCGGCAAAGCTGTTTTTCAAGCTTCGTTACAATCGAACTTTGTCAAGACACAATTAGTCAACTGTCCGATTAGAAGTGGTCGCTAGATTTTCAATATGCTTCACCTCAATACAATCTCGTACTGCGGCAAAGCTTCCTTTCAAGCCTCGTTACGGTCGCAAATGTATTAACTCAAGAAAACGCTGGTTCCAACATGGAGATGAAAGATCTGGCAAAGTTGGAGGCTCAATTAATGCTGTTTTGGGCCTGAAATTTGGGCAGGAAGTCCGAAAAATAGGACGCCGAAGCTTTTTAGCATCCAAAATTTCAGATGTTCTGATATATCGACGTCTACAAGGCAGATTTGGAACTCCAGACTTGAAGGGAGCACGCCCTTGTCCGCCACATCAGTTGGGCTTCCACAGGAGTTGAAAGAGGAGGAGAGGCTGAGGAAATGGCATCTTTGTCTATCACGTGTAAAGTGTTGTCGGCAACACTTTGAATGCACCAAATCATGTACATAAATAGAATTCGGCCTCTACATTGCCTCATCCTCGATAAGACAACTATGAAACACCATCCGACCAGTCCTTCATCAGCCTAGCGAAAAGAAACACTTTCATGTTGATATCTCATAAGAATATGCTTAGGAATCCTCTCTAACCTTTTTTCTGCATTTTCACTTCGAAGCATTCGAAGAATATTCCAGAAATATTCGAGAAATATTCGAAAAATATTCGATTCGATTCGCACTCGCACTTTAATATTCCAATTCGCTTCCCACCCAAAATTTTGCTATTCACACAGCTCTAGAACAGACACATGCGCAGTAGGGCAAGGTGCAACGTCACAGCCATTTAACATTAACAACCATCACAAGAGAATGCTCAAGAAACTTTTCTGCCTTTCCGAGTTTCAACAGATGGGTCACTAATACACACATCACTCCTTCCCCATCATGAAATGCTTCCAACAGTTCACATGCCATTCTCTCACCACCCGTGCCTCGAATCCTTACCTCATATTTATTCTCAACTGACATGCTCTGCCACTCATGCAACAATAAGACAGATTTGCCTGTCCACTCTTAACAGCCTGTAAGTACACTCCTAAGAACTCCCCCCCCCCCCCTCTTCCACCCTCCACCCTCCCATTGGTCATAGGCCAGATGGGTCATTATATTATTCACCTAGCTACACAACTGTGCTTGTCGAACATGAATATATGTGAACCATACAGTTGCTTTGCAATAAGCAAATGTAGTACAAGTACAACACTCTCTATGAAGGCTTGGTTAAAATAGTTTACGATCATGGCACAGAAGCGTGAACTGTTGGGCTAGTTGGTGAGACATGTTTTGAAATAGAAGAGTGAAAACTTGTCAATGTGAGTGAAAACAGCTACCCTAGAAAACTTGTCGATGTAGCACATCAACGAGTTTCGCTCTTCTATTCCAAAACATGGAACAAAAGCTTTCTCTAGGAAACACGTAAAGCCAACACGGAGAATTATATGCACCAGGAAAATTCTGACACTGCAAATATTCTATGGGTGTGCAAATATTCAATGATATAACACATCGAATTGAATACTGTCGTATTCGGTTCAGTATCCATTATGCGTAAAACTGAATATTTTGTTAATAGCTTACGAATGTTTCAAAATGTTAAGTACACCAAAATAAACAGAAAACTTGTGTAAAAGTATGACAAATTTCATCCCTGCTGGTAGATTATAAGCACTCAACATGAGAGCTTATGTAGTGCAGCTGGCTACTTCGATCTAGGAAAGTGATTTTACCAGCTATACAATGGCCACTTACCCTTTCTTAAGAGTTCTGTGGATTCGAAGGGCATGATTATTTCCTAGAGATGCTGTATTTCTGTTTTTAAAATTTCTAGGAGTTCTTATCTATACCTTAAATGGACAGGCAACCAAATTATAACGTACTTGTTTTTTTATTGCAATGGAAAGCTTACAATTCAGCTTACAATTCAGAGTGTCTAATCATGCAATGGCAACAGGGAAAAGGCGATGAAATATTTTTTATCATATTTGTTACCGATGGAGTCTTATACACAACACATGTTGCAAACAGTGGCCGACAGCTTCTGGTGTTATTTGCGCCAGGTTCTGCCATGACAGAGTGCATGTCTGAAATGCCTTTCAAACGTGGTGCATGCACCACTTCTCAGCATCAATTCCTTTTACTGCATAATAAGCAAAGAATTCCTGTGGATGCGTTTTACCTAGGGATTCCAAAATCATAGCGAATGTAATTTGGCATAGGCTGTAAAAGTTAACATTCAATCAGTCATACATTCTTACCTTTCTATGCCAATTTTTGTTCATACCAAGTGAACAAGAAATGAGTTAGGAGCGACGGCGCATCATACGACACGTCGCCAGCCACCCCGACTGTCCCCATTTGGTTGGGCACCTTGTGTTCTCAGACACAGCTTTGGTTGCAGCAGTTCTACTTCAGGACATTTTGAGTTTGCCAGTTTTTGTTTTTTTCTAGTACCATTATTTTCTGTATCTGTGCCATATTTTTGTACCGTGTTTTCTGCCGCCATTTTGTCGGTGCAGCCTCCACATGAGACATAAAGGCTTGCACCTTAAAAAAGCAGGTGAACATGCATATTTTTACTTTCCCTTTATGCCAATATTAAGGAGATAGCTAGCGGTACACGCAAACCAGTAAGCACAACATATAACATACCCCTATGGCTCAGTGTAGACTGCACTGCTAATTCATCACAACTATATGTGCTTTTTAACCTTAAGTATGAGGGCGACCTTTTTTTTTTTTCAAAGCCCACTTGGTCGCAAAATTTCAACCAAAATGAAATTCACAACTGTTTTATTTGGAACACTTACACATACTTTCCAGGTACCTCTAAACTGTCGTCACTCCAACTGAGACATTTATCATAGCGTGGCATAAACTTTACTCACAGTAAAGTTTATGCCACGCTGTGCAGACACTTTACTACGCAGATAACTATGTTACTTTAGGTACTTTACTATGCAGATAGGTCAAGCAAATACTTTACTATGCCCTCGCCTTTGGCTAGGGCATAGTAAAGTATCTGCTCGAAAGCTATTTTTCTTTTACAGCAGAGTAAAGTTACAATAGAGCTGTTATGCTTGAGGTTTACCATATGTCGTAGATAGAACATTATCATCATGAACCAGCACACGCTCTCTTCGCCGTCTTCTTCCTCTTCTGCTTCGCTCCAGAACAGGCGCACCTATTTCTGCAGCACAGGGTGCCATAACTCGTATGGGCGAGAGAACGAGTATAGAGAGAAAGAAAGAGACAAACAGAGAGAAAGAAAGAAAAAGAGAGAAATTCTCGGCAAAAATATTTCTTGGCGAGGGAAGACTCAAACCTGCGGACCAACGAATAGAAGGAAAGCGTTGTCACCACTCGGCTATCCAGTCACGTTAGCAGAGCATAACATAGCCTTGTATAGTAAATAGTATAGCAAGGGGGTGGGAAAGGGAAACTGAGGATGAGGAGTAGAGATGTGAGTGTAAGGAGAAAGGAAAGGAGGAGGGGCAAACGAGGACAGAGAGTGATGGAAATAGAAAGAAATAAGAAGAAGAGAAAGAGATTGAGAGAAAGGGAAGAGAAAAAAGGATAGAAGGTGAGGGGATGACTGCACAGAGCAAGCAAGAAAGGAAAAAAAGAGAGAAAAAGATAGAAAGACAAAGAAAGAAATAAACAGAGAGAGAGCAAGAGATACAAAGTCACAAAGAAAGAAGATAGAAAAAGAGAGAACAGCGAAAGGGCTGGGAAAGAGAGAGCTTAGAGGATAAAAGCTCACCAACTCTGCAGTGACCCTGCCTTGCACGTGAGAGCGGCGCTCATTTTTTTTCTCCTTTTTTTTTTTTGAAGTCCTATCAGTTTTTTAATCGATTAAAGCCATAGTGAAAGTCTGACGTTGTGTGCAGACGTGTTGCACAGCACCTCTCGTATGTCCTCTGATCTTGCCAGGTAGCAGTTGTGAATTCCGAGCACACACTGGGCACACAAACATGCCTCGAACAATTAAGTCTCCCACTATGTGTGAAGTGCGTGGTGTCATTTGATTTCTGCATGCAGCAATACAGCCAAAATTCATCATTGAATGAGTATTGTGTATGGTAAAGCCTTCATGAGTGACAGCAAAGTGTTGCAACAGTGCAGGAACATTGAAGCAGGATGTGTAGACAACAGTGAGCGGCATACAGAATTGGCTGAAAGGTGGCTGTCTTCAATGTGGGGGCCATAAAGAACGCTGGCACAACGCCACAATAAATGCCTCAGTTGCAGTGGCGACTATGAACAGGGGCAACTGGAAAGTGTTTCTACATGTTCCAAACATAAGCGTCTTTAATTTCGCTGTGGTTTTCACCTTGAACGAATTAGAACTTGAAAACAAACATAGCCCTCGTATGTTTAAAACAATTGCAGCAAGGCTGGTGATAGGTCAGCAACAAGCTTAGCCACGCCTTCATTGTCGTCCATTATGTGCGCACAATATAGGTAGTTTGGGGAGGCACAACTATTTGACTGACTATACTGGGAAGCTAACTGGCAACCCTGGGCCAGTGTGGCTTTGGAAGATGGGCCCCACCAACGACGAACCACCCTTTTACAGCACAGCTGTTAAAGTCGAGGTTGGCCATGTGCCGTAGATAGAAAATGATCATCACCATGAACCAGCACGTGCCATCTTCGTCGTTGCCGTCGCCTTCTTCCTCTTCTGCTTTTTTACCAGAAGACGCGTGCCGATTTGTCCGGCAAACGATGCAATAACTTCATGAGCGAGAGAACCATAGCACAGAGAGAGAGAGAGGAAATAAACAGAAAAAAATAGAAGGAAAGAGAACAAAAAATTCTTGGCGAAAAAAGAAATTTTGTCGAGGCGCGATTCGAACCAGTGAATAACTATTTGAAGGCGAGCACCATAACCACTCGGCTATCCAGGCCCGCTTGCAGAGGAGAGCATAGCCTTGAATAGTATATGCAGCTCAGCAAGGTTATTAGAAAAGGGAAGTGAGGGTGAGAAGGAGAGAGGCATGAGGGTTACCAGGAAGAAAATGAAGATGGGAGAACGAGTACAGAGGGAGAGAAAAAAATAGAAACAGACAAATAGACAGAAAGGGAAGAGACAGAGAAAAAAGTATAGAAGGCGAGAAAGCAACTACACATAGAGAGAGAGGAGAACATAGAAAACTGAGAAATAGACAGAAAGAAAAGCAACAGAGAAAAAAAAAGATAGAAGGCGACAAAACCAACTGCACAGAGAGAGGGAGACAACAAAAGACATAGAAAAAAAGATAAAGAGAAAAAACAAATAGAGATAAGCAAGGGAATAGAGAGAGAGAAAAAGACAGAAATGCACCGAAAGAAACAGACGGAGAAAGAGTTTCAAAGCAACAGAGAAACAGGTATTAGGCGAGAGACCGACAACAGAGAGAGAGGGGGGGGGGAGTGAAAGAAGTAACAGATAGAAGAAATAGGTGAAAACATAGAAGGTGAGGAGACCGACTACACTGAGACATATAGAGAAACCAAACAGCAAGACAGCTAAAGAGAAAAAAAAATAGGAAAGAAAGGGAGAAAAGGCAAAGAAAGAATAGCGGTTGAAATAATTACCCATTCCCTTTCTTGGGATGTGTGCAGCGTGCCTCTATTGACATCCGATATTCTATTTGATGAAATTTACATTGATTTTTATCAGGATGCACTGTGAATACCGTTTAGCACACCATGCTGTGCAGGGGTGGAATCACGCCGCACTTCCTGTTCAGCAATTGT